>NW_024394416.1:0-4189 GCF_016617805.1 Bactrocera tryoni
ATTGGATATTCCAAGCGAAGCCAGGTCCTTCTCCACTTGGTCCTTCCAACGGAGTGGAGGTCTTCCTCTTTCCTACTTTCAGAGCTGGAGTCATATTCCTTATTTCGTTTGCCATGGTCCTCATCAAAAGGGGGGTTTCTCTTCCGAGGCTTGTTGTTCCTTTTCATTGGGGGTGTTTTTTTACGTGGCGGGTCCCAAACCCAGCGCTCAGCCCTATGTGGGGAATGTTTCGCCTTCTCACTTTAGCTCGCCTTCGAACGGATGTTCTTAGGCTACCCAGGAGATATTTGGTCAAAGACCGGAAGTTGTGAGCTGCTTGTGCCATGTGTAAAAGAATCGTTTCTGGCCACTCCCAAGTGAATGGCGATCAGAGAACTTTCCTCCCTTGTGTGCACTTCTACACATGACTCCATCCTCCTGGTAAAGCGTTAGGACTTTTAAAAACAAGCAAAAGCTATAATACCCGTTATAGGTGCACTTCTTATAGCACAAAAGGATTTAAAAAGTTTGTGTGACAGTTATAGGATATGATGGTCTGATCTGGAAAATTTCTGCGAAAGTTACAGCATTACCTTCGGCATAGATCCATGCCGAATTTCGTTAAGATTCATTTACAAATAAAATAGTTTCCCATACAAGGACTTGAGTTTGATTGTTTAGTATGTAGGGTAGCTAGGCATTGTGATAAAATTGTAATATAAATTCCCTGGGTAAAAATGTTTAACACAGGATTTGTCTCAAATTTTTAATTCTAACTAAATTTAAAGTGCGGTATCGTTGCGAATGTTGGAAAGGACTTGGTGATTCAGTTTTATCAAAAACACAAGTTTACGAGTGGAATAAAGCCTACAAAGACCGTCGAGAGATAGTTGAAGACATGCCTTGTTCTCGACGACCCGCGACCACTTCTATTTATTGTCAAAGAAATGGCAAGAGAGTTTGACATTTGTCGCGAGTCTGTTCAAATGATTTTGGACGATATTTTGGTATGAAACGCGTTCTTGCTCGACTTTTTCCGATGAAGAATACCGTAAACAGGTATATTTGCACATACTTGATGGAACGAATCCCCATCCACCAGACATGGAGAGCATTATAACAGCCGATGAGACTTAGATTTATGAGTTTCACATGCAAACAAGTCAACAATCATCGGAATGGAGGGAAAACCGAGTCAAAACCAAAAAACCACGCCAAAGCCTCTTAAAAATCAAAGTGATGCTCATTGTTCTTTTAGATATTCGTGGTTTGGGGCATCATGATTTTGTTCCGGAGGGACTGACAGTCAATAAGGAGTTCTATTTGGCCGTATTAAGGCGTTTGCGTGAGTACATCCTTTCAAAACTGCCGGCATTATGAAAGAACAGTTCATGAATTTTACATGATGATAATGCACCACAACATCGAGCCACGACTGTGACCAAAATTAAAGCAAAAACTCGATAGTATTCGATCAACCACCGTATTCAATAGATTTGGCTGCATGTGATTTTTTCTTGCTCCCCAAACTGGAATTCCTGCTCAGTGGAACCCGTTTTCAGTTGATCGAAGAGATAAAACAAAACTGGCGGAAAGAGCTGAAGGCAATCCCAAAAAGTGCTTATGAAAAGTGTTTCGAGGACTGGAAAAATCGTTGGCATAATTGGTGGGGGTTACTTTGAAGGCGACAAAATAAATATTGTTGAATAATTACTATAAATATTTTGGTTTTAATTTACAATCTCCGTGTACGGTCATAATGTATATTTGTTACGTCAATACTAGCATTGTGACCGATGAGATCTTGAAACCTCACGCATATACATATGAATTAGCACAGCTGCTTGATTATTAATTTGGATATATCCGTAGAATATAGAGTAGCTCACGGGAACATAGAATATTAATTTCGCTACGGAAGATTTCAAGTATTCCCCCAGCCAATCTCAACTACATACTACAGATCTGTTTGTTACTTCATTATCAGAGTCAGTATTGAAATTGGAGCAGTTGGTAGCGAACATATCGCGAATTATACCGAGAAAAATCATCAATCTCGTAAAAGAGGTGTTCCTTAGCGATAACTGTCGTGTAGAACATAAAAATATTCTAAGCAAAGGCAACTATTATGTAACTTGGTATTAAAATTGGTGTGCGACAAGTTTTAATGACGAACAGAAGCATGACTATAGGTTTAAGAGGTTACCTTGAATTAATACAAATATTCAAGGTAACCTCTTAAACCTATAGTCATGCTTCTGTTCGTCATTAAAACTTGTGGATCGATATCTGCCTGTTTTCCCATAGTCGCACATTTCTTTAAAACTTCAAGCTTCAAGCGATTTTACAGCAAACAAGACTTACAATCGACAGCGCCTAAAAATGATTTGACTGAAGGCAACGTCGACGTTAGTCCTACAGAATGTCAATACCCATTTGGAAGAAGTCGATGGCTATTAGGCAGTACTATCATAAAAAGTTATGAACCAGCAGCTAATTTACATAAACGGATAGAGTTAAAAAATGTACACATGTATCCACACCAAAAATATTCGATGCAAGCGTGAAATCTGTTGTCGTATATGACAGCGAAAAGTGGATCGTTGTAGTGTTTTACAAAACCTAAATTTTTTCATTACCGATGTACTTATGTCTGGCTAAACGCAATGCTAGCTTCTGGACCGCAAAATTTGACGGCATATAAATGGAAATGAACTTAGAAAACCACGCGAATATAACATGATGGTCGTCTTAATGCTGTTGAAAAATTCCATTTGTTTAGAAATCTTGTTCTATAACAGGCCAGTCCAACATAATTTTGTGAAGGGCCAGGTTTAGCATTTTCATAACCGTAGCGGGCCAAAAAAAAAATAAAATGACCTTCAGTTTTGGTATATTTATTTATTTATAATAAGCAACATCACATAAATCTTAATATATTAGTATTAATGTAACTATGGCCTTAGCATATAAAGATATTCTTATTCTTAAAATCTAATTAATGAGATGTCTGAAATTTTTTCTGTTTGCACAGCGCATCTATGTGAGCTGGAGTTTAAGAAGTGGCTATGCGCAAAATGCCTTTAAGATGGCTATCTAATAAAGATGATCTGGTTTTTGATTTGTTAAATTTCATGCGAGAAAACAGCTGCTCGCAAACATATGTACTACCAAATAAAGAAATATGTTGAATAGCCAGCTTAGTAAGGTTTGGGTATTGACTGGGTGTAATATACACTCAGTCCTTTTTTTACGTGATCTCTTTTTACGCTATTTCACTTTAACGCGGTTATTTTTGCAGCGCAAATTCCTTTTTTTACGCGAATTTTTCACTTTAACGCGATTGCTTTTTTTCGTTTTTTGCTTGTTTACATATTTTTAAGCGTAATAATTTTTGAATATGTCGGCGCACCCTAATAGTGTGTGGATATTGGTATGCGTGTGTGAGTGTATGGGTATACGGTTTCGGGAATTTCGTTAAAAGACTAAAGGCCTAACTATAATAAGGTCTTAAGCTTGCAGCAGAATTGGAAAATTATTTTGTAGCAAATGATACTGATGCCGAACGTGCACGAATTTTTCAAAAAGAATTGAGTCTCTGCATGTTAAGATATAAAGAACTACATCGGAATTTATTGGGTCCAAAAGAAGCATTCAAACAAAATTAACTGAATTTATGGTGCAAACTCAGTCGGAGATGCTAAGTCAATCAGAACATCAATCCATAGTTCTTACTATTGATTCTGGTACAAATTCTAGTGATATCAGTGCCGGCCATCAAAATAAGCGGCTAAGAATAATTTCCACTACGGATAATGACAGTGATTAAACAGCATTCAACGGTGTTTTCAATAAATCTACCTATTTTCTATTTTGTTCTCTTTTATATATGGTTTTTGTTTTGTATTTTTTATTTTGTTATGAATGAATAAATCATAAGTGTGAAATTTGAAACTTATTGTATTGTTTTTGAATATTTTTTTGCGCGTATATTTTGTTATACGCGATATTTTTTATATTCGGAACAAATTCGTCAGTTAATATTGGAAAACTAACCATTTTTACGCGATTTTTTTTTACGCGATTAGTGGCAGAACCAATAATCGCGTAAAAAAAGGACTGAGTGTACTTTTTGTAAAATTCAATTAAGTTTGGATGACAATTATTATATGCTGTTTTTAGATGAGAGCTGCTTTGCAATTCTATTAAC
>NW_024394417.1:0-5028 GCF_016617805.1 Bactrocera tryoni
ATCGACCTATGTCGCTCTCCATTGACAGTAACGGTGTCACCAGCTTCATTTCGTCCGTCCATCAGACCAAAAATGCTCATAAATAATTTTTGAATTATTTTCGCACCAGAATCGAAAGTTTTCTCTATTTACCGCATCACTCAGAGGGAAATGTGCATCATCGAGGAAAATGATTTTCTTGAAAAAATCGTTCTTGTTTTCAATTTATGCCAAGTCCAAATCAGCAATTACTCAATATTTACGGTTTTTCAATGGCTTAAGCTCTTTAGTGAAAACAATTTTTTATGGATGCAAGCTAAAATCTTTTCTCAAAATCCGCCGTCCGTGGTTTGAGACGGCCCTAATTCTAAAGTAACATAACAAGGTTGATGGGATCATAATATGCTGTCAATTTACGGCTGGTCCTTAAAAAGACATGGTTATGGTAACTGATAATTTATAAAATACATTTTTCTTAAGGAGTTCTATTGAAATTTGACATAATTTTCTCTGCATTAATTTAAATGTATCCTTAGTTTCTAAAGGAAAAGTGTCATTTTAAAATAATATATTATTATGTTGTGTGATTTCTAATTTTGTAATGCATTTGAAATGGAAATAAATATACAAAATAAAAGCGAACAGATCTTAAAAATCATTGATAGTTTCATGATTTATGAGACGAAGCACATCTTACATCTAAGGCGACAAAATCACGGTAGACCATTTATATTATTAACTGGAGTCATTCTGTCGATGTGCTGAAATATTTTCCGACATATGCTTTAATGGGCCACACTAACCAAGTGTTCTTTCAATTTTTTATATGCAATTATTTTTGCTGATATAATCCCATAGCAGTTTAAGGGGGGAGCCTGCCTTAGAGGCTTCAAAAAATCGATTTTTTTGAGGATTTTTTCGGGAGTTAAAGAAATAAGTGATTAAAGCGAAATTTCTAGGGTTTATGGTATTATATTTAAACATCATTCACAAATTTTTCGGATACTAAATCCTTGATATCGAATATCGGAAACAAAAAATTCAAAGAGATTCATATTTGCTAAAAGCTTATCTTCTAGTTCAACTAAAAAAATGCCAAAAAACAGGTTAAAATTCTAAAAAATTTTAAAAATTGAAAAAAGTGGTTTTGACCAAAAAATTTTACTTTAGGTTGTTTAAAAATATGTTTAAACTTAACTTTTCTTGGTTTTTTTTAGTTCAGATAGAAGATAATTTAATGCCAATTCCATAGGACTTTTAGTTTTTTTTTCTATCCTGCGCGCCAATCGTCGTAAAAATAAATAACCGAGAAATCGCGCGTCAAAGTTTTCGTTTTCTGCCCAAGCGCTAATATATCTGCTAGACGCTCGGTCACTATTTCCCTTCTAGCTTCGAAAATATTTCGAATTCCCATCTATAACTTTAGGGACATATTCTTAGATATTTTTTTGAATAGATTTAAGCAAAAAAAAATCGATTTTTTGAAGCTTCTAAAGCAAGCTCCCCCCTTAATTTAATGTTTTCCCCAATTTTCATACCATTTTAACTTAGTATGATCATTTCGTCTTAACCTAAGCAAGCCATATTAACTTACTCTCAGCACACATATTTGCATTGCTCTTCAATTGTTGGCAACACTTGATGTTGCACAATTTTGACTGCAGAAGCTGTTGTTCCTTTTATGGTAATACTAAGTGTGTATTTTAACGCCTTAGGGTATGCTATGATTCGCTTTCCTACGTCTGTGTGTATGCAAATGATTTGTGATGGATTTGATTACTTGAATGTAACTAAAGCTAACAGCATATGTAGACAATATAGCGTCAAAAACGTTTATTCCCTGCTTCAACCTCGAACACAACAACAAGAATGAATGAAAATAGAGCAACGAGGATACTGCAAGCTTCAGACTTTCGCCAAACGAAAGGTTGGTTTTGGGCATAAGCTTCATTTGGTTGTTCATGATAAATTTGTTTTCTTTGTTCCCAAAACTACAACAACTGAGCTGCATTTTCTGTCTCCTTGCCACTAGTATCATTCGAATGGTCCAATGAAAAATATTAATGGGCAGTGTTGATGTGTATATATATGTATGTACCCAGTATATTTGTTTTGTAAACAAACCAAGTTTTCTTTGCAAACTTGTAAAATTTCAACCAAATTCAGGTGATGTCATTTGTAGCAATAATTAGCTTGATAAATATGATTGGGATGACCTGAAACTATCAGAACAGACTCGTAATTGTAAATAAGTTTTAAGCTCCTTACTGAAAACCGTTACTCTGTTGCCGTTGTAGTGGAAAAACATAATTTCGAGGCATGGTACAGAGTAGACAGTCCTTAACCGGATAATTTTCCGCGTCTGTTCTGGGTACTTAGAACAGACTGTCGCGAGGACGGGAACTGGGAACTGCCTTGACTCTGTCAAATGCATCGGTTAATAAGATGGGGTCCAAATAAAGGACTAAAACTCTAAAAGGCACTAAAATACTAGCTCATAGAGACATCCATAACACAGTTATTATAATTAGCAATTATCTCTAAATATTCCTAACAATATATTCTAAATAACAACAAGAAATTCATACTAAGTACATATGTCTCCATTCGGTTCTCAATCATAATTATTTATATATAGAAATTCTATAGATACTCTCTGACCTGAAAGGAAATCAACAAGCAACTATGCGGCAAATTGTTGCTCATATAATGTCAAGGTCAATTAAACTAAGTGCTTATGTAACCACTTGTTGCGCGTTGATATTTCATGGGAAGTCATGGTAGTCTATAAGTGTCTACTATCAGTAAAATATAAAACAAAACGCTTCATAAAAGTATATGAGTATGTACATTATATTGTAAACAGAATTGTTTGCATAACTTGGCTTCCCCTCATACATATATACTGTTTATATGTGACCAGTCCTTTGCTTACTTGTTTGGGATTTTACAGATAATTTTTGCTGCATTCTTCTGCATTGTCCGTATATGTGATGTTATGATTCGGCAGAAATGTCTTTTAAAGCACAAAAAACCTACATACTTACGCCCACATATATAAGTAGACACGAGCTAATCTACGTTTTGCTCTTGATGGGGAATCACTTGATTTTGCTGATTGAACGGACTTGCCAAAATACCAGTTTATTCTGCATAAAAGGCTGCAATTACTTCTATCTTCATTACTACCCGTATTTTCATTTATGTTTATGTTGGACTTGTGGGCACTAAATTCTGTATATACCGGGTTTTCTAATAGGGATGATATGATTTATTTCTAAGTGTCGTTTTTTAATATCTCATGGTCTGTAGTTTTTTTTTCATTGTATTCTGTTGTGTTTACAATTTCATCACGGAAAGATATAAGCAAGACTAAGGTTTACAAATTATGAAATTTTATTATCAAAATGATCGTTCACCATTTGCTACTTTTCTTGCGTTTTGCAATTTTATGGTCGTAATAATCTTCCACATGTGCTATATATTCGTCGACAAAGAACTGCTAGAAATAATGACAATATTGCTGCCGTTCAGACAAGTTTTCCTGAAGACCACAATTTGTGGATTCAAATACGTTCACAAGAATTGTGACTCTCTCACACCACGATCTGGTGGCTTTTGAGAACGGGCTTGGAACTGAGTCTTTATAAAATTATTTTCACTTAAGAACTGAAGCTATTGGATCACCGCAAATGTCGTAAATTTGCTAATTTTGCCTTGGAACTGCTTCAAAACAATTTTATTAAGAAAATTATCTTTTTGACATCTGAGCAGTGCGATACTTTCGATTCTGGTGCGAAGAATATCCAAATATTTTTTCATAAATAATGTTAACATTGACCTAAATTGACATTTTGGTGTGCTTTCTGGTCTGGTGGAATCAGCTTTCCGTACTTCTTTCGCAATGCAATTTGTGGCATCATTATTGTTAATGGACAGCCCTATAGATCGGTTATAGCTAACTTTATATGGCCGTAATTGGAAGAAGTTGATGCTGATAACATCTGGTTCTAAAGAGACGCGGCTTCGTGCCACATATTACGTGCAACAACCGAATTTTTTTTCAATAATTTTACCATTGAATGGCCTCCAAGAAGTCTTGATTTAACATCATTAGACTACTTCTTGTGGGGTTATTTTAAGTCATTGGTCTGAAGCAATAAAACAGACTCTCCTTAGGAGTCAGTAAGGAACGTGCTGTTTATGACATATGTTTTGATTTTGTGGAACAAGTATTCAAGAATTGGGTACATCGAATTGTTTTCTGCAAAAGAAGTCATGGAGGGCATTTGAGTGATGTATTCAGAACTTAATTGTATCAATAGTATTTCAAAATAAATGAAAAGCATTTATTGATTTCAATGCAGTTTAGGACACATTTATTACAACTATGAGAATCTATGAAATATAAATGCATAGGCTTAAGTCTATTTTACATGATATATCTTAGTACCTGTTATGGCATTATAAAAAAAAATATACAATAATAATTTAAACAAGATAAAATATGGCTGTTCGGCTTTGACATTATTTCCAGTAAATGAAATCCAATATTTTTTAAATAGATGCTTAGTAGTATGCACATATATAACAAGTAATATTTTTTTTGGTAGATATTATGCGCAAGAAATTATAAATAACTTACTATGAACTTATATATAGGTGCGGAAGAGTTAAAAGTTCAAATAAGATGTAATAAGTTCTTAGTTATAAAAATTGCTACCATTCAGAGCAAGAAATCCTGATTATAGCAAGCTTTAACCCATTTATTCACGGCATGAATATAATTTATTATTTCGGCTTGAGACATATATCTAATATGAGAAGCAGATAGTATCTAATTTAACCAAAATTTATTTTATATACATATACTGAAAAAGCATATACTACAAATATGTTAATTGTTTTTTTTTTCTTACATTTGCTCTATTTTCATTAATTGATCCACCACTATCCACATGAAAATGGTGTGCTTGCGACGACTATGGCACCTAAACTATGCTGCTGTTATCGCTTAATATGTGTGCTGGTTTTTCACTTATGCGCTTT
>NW_024394418.1:0-3478 GCF_016617805.1 Bactrocera tryoni
AAATTTCTCGCAACATTACAATCGACCATAACACGTGCGGTATGGGATAAATACTGAGAGTTACAGAGGGAAGCAAAATGCATTTGCAGACAAAAAAAAACAACAGGCCGAATTGCGAGAGTAAAATGAGGCGGCTAACAGAAGGTTTCAAGACCTGTACATTTTCTTGCAGAACCACCAGAGGTGATCTAAATTGTGGACGGGACACCTCTCCAGCCTGTCAAATAGTAGTGATTACCGAATCGATGACGATGAAGTGGACGTTTCATTACCCGACCATAAAGAAGTTCGAATTGCAGCTACCCGTCTGAAGAACAACAAAGCGGTAGGGCCAGATGAATTGGCGGCTGAACTATTCAAACAAGACGGCGAAGAACTGATAGGGAGAATTAGGCTGAATTTGTTATCCCCCCCAAAACGAATATAGCAATGTAAACTGACGTTGAACAATACCAAAAGCTCTAGTTCCGTTCCCTACATGCATATCATTTAAATTTTCTCTATAACCAGATAAACCAAAATTCGATTTTGAACGTTTCACTTTTTGGAGATTTATTGAGGTAATTAATACCGTTACTGCTATTCCAACCAATAAAAAAGCAGCAAGTGCAAAATGTGACGCAAAGCAATGAGAAAATTTTATTTTAATTTATTTTTATCTTTTACCATACTTCTTTTTTCATGTCGTCCTATAAAGAAGAAGAATCGAACATATAGTTATTTAAATTTACTTATTTGCTAACGAGCGAATAGAGGCTAAATGAAACTTCTTTGACTTATTCATAGTTGAGCACGTATGCAAATAATTTTCGAAATGATTTTTAGTTTAAATAATTTCTTTGCGTCACGTAGTGAATACATACTGCACTTCACGCTATTTTGTTGAAATTTTTATATTTGTATGTCAATTCTTCGGATACTTAAGAGTGAAGCGTATAAAGGAAAATGACATGAAACCAATAGATTACTGCGTTTGGCTGGTGCAAGACGAATGTAGCAGCTTTAGAAAGAAATAAATTTTTTAACATTTAAATTTGAAAAACATTTGAATAATATATTTTATGTGCAGGTGTAACTTTTGCTGATATTCCTGAGAGTATCGTTTTTTTGCTGCTATTATCATTGCTAGATATGTATCGTTACTCTCTGCAATCGCGCTTTGTATAACAGTTATACCAAAAATATTTTGCAACAGTTTTAACAGCGAATGTGCAGTTTTATACCAACGTTTTCAATCTTCATTTTGTATTGTATATATTTATATCTGTACGCATTTGTGGCGTTGTATGCTTTGTGAGTTTGTGGTAGGAGTGTTTGCGTTTCTGAGCGACTTCAGCTAGGAAAAGTGCCTGCGAAAATAAAAGCAGTAACAACGAACAGCAACAAATAATATTTGTAAGACAGCGATAACAATAACAATACAACAGTAACCACTGCCATATTCAACAATAAAAACAACTATTATGCAATCACAACTAATATCAAAATTGGTGTTGCTTAAAACGTTTTCGCAACTTTTACTATTGAAAACCAAAATCACGGAAATCAAACACGTAAACAAATTTTTTTGTTTTCGCCATTTGTTTGCATAATAAAAAATTTGGTGCACAAATCGTCAGGAAAAGTACGCGACTAGATTTCCCCATAGTTTTTCTATACTCCTGCAACATGCTGCTTCAGAGGAAGATAGTTTTCTATACCTAAAAATTTAGATATCTGGAACCTTGGCAATAAAGTAAGTAAGTAAGCACTAACTTAAGATATACAAATTTAATTTGGCAGGGGGATTGCAGTAGCAAGGGCCATCTGTGGGCAAAAACTTTGAAAAAGTGGGCATGGACACGCTCTTTAATAAAATTAATGTGCATATGCCCTACAGCACTGAATCTAAAGAAACCCAATTCGCCTGGCGCAAATAAGATAAGAACTCCTAGCGACAATGTTAAAAAACGATACTTCTAAAAAGTACTAAAGGGCGATAAACCAGTAACAAAATACGACAGAGATATAAAATTTTACTCTCGAGGGCTTAGTACCAGTCACTTTTAGCTAAAATGACCGATTTCGATTAAATTTTGTTCGTGACATTCTTCACACTATCTTACGTTATAGTGTTCTCTATGTATTAGAAATGTGTTGAATCTGGTCAATACTTCTCTAGGCACCCATATACCTTTTTTAAAGATTTTCGAACTTCTGTGTGACCTTATACGAGGTGTGTTCAAAAAGTATCGCGAAAGTTTTGCTGACAGTTTTCTTCGATTGCAGGGGCGTGGTGCATCATGAGTTCTTGCCACAGGGAAGACGGTCAATAAGGAATATCACCTGCAAGTTATGCACAATTTGCGCGAAGCAATCCGCCAGAAACGCCCGGATTCTTGGAAGAACAAAAATTGACTTTTGCACCACGATAACGCCCCTGCTCACACATCGTTGCTTGTGCTCGACTTTTTAAACAACACACTAATGATGCCGCAGCCACCGTATTCCCCACATCTGGCCCCCTGTGACTTTTTCTTGTTCCCTAAACTGAAGAGGCGCATGAAAGGACGACGTTACGCTTCTCTTGACGAGATAAAGACGGTATCGAAGGAGGAGCTGAAGAAGATAAAAAAATGATTTTTTGAAGTGCTTCGAAGATTGGAAAAACCGTTGGCACAAGTGTATCATATCTCATGGGGACTACTTTGAAAGGGACAAAATAGATATTCATGAATAAATAAATAATTTTTGAAAAAACACAAAATGCGCTATACTTTTTGAACACACCTTGTATCTCATATATCGGCAAATATGTGAGTTATCTGGAGGAAAATTTCAGAACATGTTTTACTCATAACTGTGTAACAATAACATTTTTAAGTTTGTGGCATGTAAATAATAAGTGTTGCTGGCAAAAATAGATAAAATCGGGTTAATACCCTCAATCCCATATTTTCCTGAAGAAAATTTTGTGGACTTTGACTCTTGCAATTTGCAAGAATAAATATAAAATGTTTGGTTACACCTGAACTGAGCCTTTTCTTACTTGTTTTGTATAGATTTGTTGTTAGTTTTGTATTTGTTGTTACAAACATTTCGTCCTAGAAGTGATGCGTAAGGAATCGTCAGTTGGTTGACTAGCGGATAACTTTGCCTTGCCTCATCACCAATTGAAAATGTTTATTTGACTGAGTGGTGCTATTGAATTTTGATTAAATTATGTCCTGAGGTATTTTGGTATTAGAATTGTGATAAAATAATTTCAAGGAGTTTAAAAGTTTGTCTTTGAATTATAAAAGTAGCTTGGCAGTTATTAGAAATAGGAAAAGAGGACATTGGTAACGTGGGAGCTTCGAAACAACAAAATTAATAACTAATTATTAAACAGACTGAATCGCGATGCTTATGAAATTTTGATATAGCACATATGGAAATAAGAATAAATACGAATTATGCCTATAACAAAGTTTTCAGTTCCATTATTCTTAATTTTTTT
>NW_024394419.1:0-9433 GCF_016617805.1 Bactrocera tryoni
TGCTGGCTAGATGCACTGGCATGCTGCTCAAAAATGTTTTTAATATCATTGCCTCGTTTATTGCCGGAAAAAACTCTTTTGGTTTTCCCGGGTCTTGATAATATTTATTGTTTAATTTATCTAATATATTTTTAAGATAATAAAAAGATTGACTTACATTATAATTTCTTACGTTCAGCGCCTTGTGGTACAGTTGATGATACGATTCGCGAACTCCAAAATTCCTCAGGAGTTCTTGTTTTGTTTCTGTCCAGCTTGGATTGTCGAGGGCTCTAATTGCGTTAGCTGCTTTTCCTTGAATTTTTTTTTGGACGTGCCGCTTATAAAAATACTCCTCCACGTTGGTACCGGCAAACAAGTCGATGAAAAGTTCGACTTCATTAATAAATGATGTGACGTCGTATGTACTATCTCCTCGGAACTCCTGGATTCTCGCTGCTTCTTTTAGTGCTTCCGATAGTGGTAATTGAAAAGTTGGATTGTTATGTGGCAAGTGACGTGTTGCAGCAGATGGAGTTTGATTTGCTGCAGCTTCTATTGACACTGCCGATGTGGTTGCTTGTTCTGTTTTATGTGTTTCCATTTTGTTTTTTTTTTTTTTGACTGCGTTCGACTGCCAGTTATATTTTAACTTTTAATTTAATTTTATTTTATTTTATTGGCGTTCGACTGCCAGTTATAATTTAACTTTTAATTTAATTTAATTTTATTTAAATTTCACTTGAACAGTTTAGCTTTTGTTCGTTTTAGTTACTTTTCTTGAGAGAAGTAAACCCGTGACTGCGCCAGTTAAGTGTGTAGAGCCAAGATTAAATAAAAACACAAAGTTGTTATAATTAACTGCACTCTACTTTATTGGTTCTTCTGAACTAAACTTGAAATGTCAATGTCACTGCTATTTATAATAATCAAATTGTTCAGCTGCTAAGCTGTTATACGATAACTTTTTGTTTATTTGTTTTTGTTTGTGTACAAATTCTGCATATGCAGAATTTACTGGTCAATGCTCGAAAAGTAATATAAACAATAATAAAGTGAACGACCCTTATGCAAACATATTGCTTAAGTGTCGTTCTGTACATAAATATGTAAGTGTCGCTACAAAGTAATAAGCGACAATAATTAAAACTGCTGTTTATGCTTAATCGGCATATTTCGTTTTTGATTGTTTATATGTATTTTCGGGCATTGGCTTTTTAATTGTGGAGGCTAAGCCTTAGCTGTGGTTTTGGAGTTGGAGCTGCCGTCGTTGTTACTGACGTAACTCGCGTGGCCTGAGTCAGCGTATCCACATTCTCACGCTGGCAGCTAGCAGTCAACATAAGCAGCACTTTGTCAACAACAAAGTCCGCGCGTGGCCTGAGTCAGCGAATTCACATTCCCACGCTGACACGTAAGGCCCAGCGGTAGCGGCAAACTGCCAACGCAAGCGTCGGCGTCGTATCCGCTGCAATAACTCCACAACAACTGCGACAAGGTGCAGGTTTAAGACATTTTGAATGTAAGTTTAGTTTTTAAACAGAGAACTCATCAGACAGGATGGTCTGATCAATAAAGCAATAATAACAAAAACAAGACGGTTAATTGTAATTTATACAAGAAAATCGACTTTATATCTAAATATGAGAATTTGGAATTTTTCAAATGCACTGCCGTTATGGCTTTACGCCAACTTCAGTAAGATGTAAAAGGTTAATAAACTTAAATATGTGAAACTAATGATTAGAAGCTACCCAATATGGACTGCTAAATATACATATACAAAAAAATCGACTTTATATCTAAATATAAGTTTTTGGAATTCTTCCAAATGCACTGCCCTTATGGCTTTATGTCAACTTCGTTAAGATGAAGAAAGTTATTTAACTTAAATATGTGAAGTTAATTATTTGAAGCAATGCAATATCGATTGCTAAATATGAATATACAAGAAAATCGACTTTATACATAAATATAAGATTTTGGAATTTTTCAAATGCACTGCGGTTATGGCTTTAAACTTCAACTTCAGTAAGATGAAGAAGGTTAATTAACTTAAATATGTAAAGCTAATGATTTGAAGCATCTCAATATCGATTGCTAAATGCGTATATACAAGAAGATCGACTTTATACATAAATATAAGATTTTCGAATTCTTCCAAATGCACTGCCGTTATGGCTTTATGTCAACTTCAGTAAGACGTAAAAGGTTAATTTACATAAATATGTAAAACTAGTGATTAGAAGAAAATCGACTTTATACCTCAATATAAGATTTTGCAATTTTTCCAAATGCACTGCCGTTATGGCTTTATGTCTACTTCGGTAAGATAAAGGAGTTTAATTAACTTAAACATGTGAAGTTAATGATTTGAACCAATGCAATATCGATTGGTAAATATGAATGTACAAAAAAATCGACTTTATACATAAGTATAAGACTTTGGAATTCCTCCAAATGCACTGCCGTTATGGCCTTATGTCAACTTCAGTAAGATGCTGAAAGTTAATTTACTTCAATATGTAAAGTTAATCATTTGAAGCAACTCACTATCGACAGCAAAATGTGTATATACAAGAAAATCGACTTTATACCTAAATATAAGATTTTGGAATTCTTCCAAATGCACTGCCCTTATGGCTCCATGTCAACTTCGGTAAGATGAAGGAGATTTATTAACTTAAATATATGAAGTTAATGATTTAAGCATATCAATATCGATTGCTAAATGTGAATATACAAGAAAATCGACTTGACAGTATCGATTGCTAAATGCGTATAAACAAGAAAATCGACTTTATACCTAAATATAACATTTTGGAATTCTTCTAAATGCACTGCCGTTATGGCTTTATGTCAACTTCGGTAAGATGAAGAATATTAAATAGCTTAAACTGAAGTTAATGATTAGAAGCTACTAAATATCGATTGCTAAATGCGTATATACAAGAAAATTTACTTTATACCTAAATACAAGATTGTGCAATTCTTCCAAATGTACTGCCGTTATGGCTTTATGTCAACTTCGGTAAGATGAAGGAGTTTAATTAACTTAAATATATGAAGTTAATGATTTAAAGCAATGCAATATCGATTGCTAAATATGAATATACAACAAAATCGACTTTATACACAAATATAAGATTTTCGAATTCTTCTAAATGCGCTGCCGTTTTTTCTTTATGCCAACTTCATTAAGATGTAAAAGGTTAATCACCTTAAATATGTAAAACTAATGACTAGAATATACTCAATATCGACTGCTAAATATACATATACAAGAAAATCGACTTTATATCTAAATATAAGATTTTGAAATTTTTCAAATGCACTGCGGTTATGGCTTTATGCCTCTTTCAGTAAGATGAAGAATGTTAATTAACTTAAATATGTAAAGTTAATGATTAGAAGCTACTCAATATCGATTGCTAGATGCGTGTGTAAAAGAAAATCAACTTTATACCTAAATATAAGATTTTGGAATTCTTCCAAATGCACTGCCGTTATGGCTTTATGTCAACTTCAGTAAGATGCTGAAATTTAATTAACTTAAATATGTGAAGTTAATGATTTGAAGCAACTCAATATCGACTGCTAAATGTGTATATACAAGAAAATCGAATTTATATCTAAATATATGATTTTGGAATTTTTCAAATGCACTGGCGTTATGGCTCTATGTCAACTTCAGTAAGATTAAGAAGGTTAACTAACTTAAATATGTGAATTTATTGATTTGAAGTGTCTAAATATCGATTGCTAAATGTGCATATACAAGAAAATCTACTTTATACATTAATATAAGACTTTGGAAATCTTCCAAATGCACTGCCGTTATGGCTTTATGTCAACTTCAGTAAGATGGTGAAAGTTAATTAACTTAAATCTTTGAAGCTAATGGTTTGAGGCAACTCAATATCGATTACTAAATGCGGATATACAAGATAATCGACTTTATATCTAAATATGAGGTTATGGAAATATTCCAAATGCACTGCCGTTATGGCTTTATGTAAACTTCAACTAGATGAAGAAGGTTTGTTATCTTAATAATGTGAAGCTAATTATTTAAAGCAACACCATATCGATTACTAAATGTGTATATACAATAAAATCGAATTTATACGTAAATATAATATTCTTGAACTCTTCCAAATGCACTGCCGTTATGGCTTTATGTCAACTTCAGTAAGATGTAAAAGGTTAAAGTTAATGAATAGAAGCTACTCAAAATCGATTGCTAGATATCTGTATACAAGAAAATCGACTTTATATCTAAATATAAGGTTATGGAATTTTTAAAAATGCACTGCCGTTATGGCTTTATGCCAACTTCAGTAAGATGAAGAAAGTTAATCACCTTAAATATGTAAAGTTAATGATTAGAAGCTACTCAATATCAATTGCTAGATATATGTATACAAAAAAATCGACTTTATACCTAACTATAAGATTTTGGAATGCTTCAAAATGCACTGCCGTTATGGCTTTATGCCAACTTCAGTAAGATGAAGTAAGTTAATCATCTTAATTATGTACTGTTAATGAGAAGAAGCTACTCAATATCGATTGCTAGATATCTGTATACACGAAAATCGACTTTATATCTTAATATAAGTATATGGAATTTTTGAAAATGCGCTGCCGTTATGGCTTTATGCCAACTTCAGTAAGATGAAGAAAGTTAATCACCTTAAATATGTAAAGTTAATGATTAGAAGCTGCTCAATATCGATTGCAAGATGTGTGTATACAAGAAAATCGACTTTATACCTAACTACAAGATTTTGGAATTCTTCCAAATGCACTGTCGTTATGGCTTTATGCCAACTTCAGTAAGATGAAGTAAGTTAATCTTCTTAATTATGTAAAGTTAATGAAAAGAAGCTACTCAATATCGATTATTGAATGTGCATATACAAGAAAATCGACTTTAAATGCAACGCCGTTATGGCTCTATGTCAACTTCGGTAAGATGAAGAAAGTCAATTAACTAAAATATGTGAAGTTAGTGACTTGAAGCAATGCAAAATCGATTGCTAAATGCGTATATACAAGAAAATCGATTTTATACTTTAATATAAGATTTCAGAATTCTTCCAAATGCAATGCCGTTATGGCTTTGTGTCAATTTCAGTAAGATGCAGAAGGTTAATTAACTTAAATATGTAAAGCTAGTGAATAGGAACTTCGCAATATCGACGGCCAAATACGTTTATACAAGAAAATCGACTTTATATCTAAATATAAGATTATGAAATTTTTGCAAATGCACTGCCGTTATGGCTTTATGTCAACTTCAGAAAGATGTAAAAACTTAATTAACTTAAATATGTGAAGCTAATGAATTGAGGCAACTCAAAATCGATTGCTAAATGCGTATATACAAGAAAAATGACTTTATATCTAAATATGAGGTTATGGAAATCTTCCAAATGCACTGCCGTTATGGCTTTATGTCAACTTCAGTAAGATGTAAAAGGCTAATTAACTTAAATATGTTAGCTAGTGAATAGGAACTACGCAATATCGACGGCCAAATACGTTTATACAAGAAAATCGACTTTATATCTAAATATAAGATTATGGAATTTTTGAAAATGCACTGCCGTTATGGCTTTATGCCAACTTCAGTAGTTAACTGAAATATGTGAAGTTAATGATCTGAAGCAATTCACTATCGAATGCTAAATGTGAGTATACAAAAAAATCGACTTTATATCTAAATATAAGATTTCGGAATTCTTCCAGATGCTCTTCCGTTATGGCTTTATGTCAACTTCAGTAAGATGTAAAAGGTTAATTAACTTAAATATGTAAAGCTAGTGAATAGGAACTACGCAATGTCGACGGCCAAATACGTTTATACAAAAAAATCGACTTTATATCTAAATATAAGATTATGAAATTTTTGCAAATGCACTGCCGTTATGGCTTTATGTCAACTTCAGAAAGATGTAGAAACTTAATTAACTTAAATATGTGAAGCTAATGAATTGAGGCAACTCAAAATCGATTGCTCAATGCGTATATACAAGAAAAATGACTTTATATCTAAATATGAGGCTATGGAAATTTTCCAAATGCACTGCCGTTACGGCTTTATGTCAACTTCATTAAGATGTAAAAGGTTAAATAACTTAAATATGTTAAGCTAGTGAATAGGAACTACGCAATATCGACGGCCAAATAGGTTTATACAAGAAAATCGACTTTATATCTAAATATAAGATTATGGAATTGTTAAAATGCACTGCCGTTATGGCTTTATGCCAACTTCAGTAGTTAACTGAAATATGTGAAGTTAATGATCTGAAGCAATTCACTATCGAATGCTAAATGTGAGTATACAAAAAAATCGACTTTATATCTAAATATAAGTTTTCGGAATTCTTCCAAATGCTCTTCCGTTATGGCTTTATGTCAACTTCAGTAAGATGTAAAAGGTTAATTAACTTAAATATGTAAAGCTAGTGAATAGGAACTACGCAATATCGACGGCCAAATACGTTTATACAAAAAAATCGATTTTATATCTAAATATAAGATTATGGAATTTTTGAAAATGCACTGCCGTTATGGCTTTATGCCAACTTCAGTAAGATGAAGAAAGTTAATCATCTTAATTATGTAAAGCGAATGAATAGAGGCAACTCAAAATCGATTGCTTAATGCGTATATACAAGAAGACCGACTTTATATCTATATATGGGGTTATGAAATTCTTCCAAAGCACTGCCGTTATGGCCTTATGTCAACTTCGGTAAGATGAAGAAAGTTAATTATCTTAAATATGTGAAGTTAATGATTTAAAGCAACGCCATACCGATTGCTAGATGTGTGTATACAAGAAAGTCGACTTTATATCTATATAAAAGATTTTGGAATTCTTCCAAATGCACTGTCGTTATGGCTTTATGCCAACTTCAGTAAGATGTAAAAGGTTAATCAACTTAAATATGTAAAGTTAATGAATAGGAGCTACTCAAAATCGACTACTAAATGCGTATATACAAGAAAATCGACTTTATATCTAAATATAAGATTATGAAATTTTTGCAAATGCACTGCCGTTATGGTTTTATGTCAACTTCAGTAAGATGTAAAAAGTTAATTAACTTAAATATGTGAAGCTAATGGATAGAGGCAACTCAAAATCGATTGCTTAATGCGTATATACAAGAAGACCGACTTAACATCTAAATATAGGGTTATGGAATTCTTCCAAAGCACTGCCGTTATGGCTTTATGTCAACTTCGGTAAGATGAAGAAAGTTAATTATCTTAAATATGTGAAGTTAATGATTTAAAGCAACGCCATACCGATTGCTAGATGTGTGTATACAAGAAAGTCGACTTTATATCTATATAAAAGATTTTGAAATTCTTCCAAATGCACTGCCGTTATGGCTTTATGCCAACTTCAGTAAGATGTAAAAGGTTAATCAACTTAAATATGTAAAGCTAGTGAATAGGAACTTCGCAATATCGACGGCCAAATACGTTTATACAAGAAAATCGACTTTATATCTAAATATAAGATTATGAAATTTTTGCAAATGCACTGCCGTTATGGCTTTATGTCAACTTCAGAAAGATGTAGAAACTTAATTAACTTAAATATGTGAAGCTAATGAATTGAGGCAACTCAAAATCGATTGCTAAATGCGTATATACAAGAAAAATGACTTTATATCTAAATATGAGGTTATGGAAATCTTCCAAATGCACTGCCGTTATGGCTTTATGTCAACTTCAGTAAGATGAAGAAAGTTAATTAACTTAAATATGTGAAGCTAATGATTTGAGGCAACTCAATATCGACGGCCAAATACGTATATACAAGAAAATCGACTTTATATCTAAATATAAGATTATGGAATTTTTGAAAATGCACTGCCGATATGGCTTTATGCCAACTTCAGTAAGATGAAGTAAGTTAGATATTTTAATTATGTAAAGTTATTGATTAGAAGCAACTCAATATCGACTGCTAAATGCGTATATACAAGAAAATCGACTTTATATCTAAATATAAAATTATGAAATTTTTGCAATTGCACTGCCGTTATGGCTTTATGCCAACTTCAGTAAGATGAATTAAGTTAATCATCTTAATTATGTAAAGATAATGATAAGAAGCTACTCAATATCGATTATTGAATGTGCATATACAAGAAAATCGACTTTAAATGCAACGCCGTTATGGCTTTATGTCAACTTCGGTAAGATGAAGAAAGTAAATTATCTTAAATATGTGAAGCTAATGATTTGAAGCATCTCAATATCGATTGCAAAATCTGTATACACAAGAAGACCGAACTTATATCTAAACATGATATTATGGTATTCTTCCAAAGCACTGCAGTTATGGCTTTATGTCAACTTCAGTAAGATGAAGAAAGTTAATTAACTATAATCTTTGAAGCTAATGATTTGAGGCAACTCAATATCGATTACTTAATGCGTATATACAAGAAAACCGACTTTATATCTGGCTAAATGAGCCTTAGTCGCCTGCCCCACATCACACTTACACCCATCACTAGCACGCACACTCACCACACTCACCTCGACACCACCACACTCCACATCAACACCACCCACACGCGAGAACCCAGGATCCACACACTCCAACTCACACCACACTACTCAGCAGGAAAAGGGTCAGGCTCTACACAGTTCAGTTCTGATTCGACCGCCTTGAAGTCACATCGCTTCTCGCCACCGCTCCGCAGCGTATTAAATTTTATTGGAAATTGCAGTTCGTTATATTAAGTGAAGTTATTTTTTAAA
Organism: Bactrocera tryoni; assembly: GCF_016617805.1. Classification (NCBI taxonomy): domain Eukaryota; kingdom Metazoa; phylum Arthropoda; class Insecta; order Diptera; family Tephritidae; genus Bactrocera; species Bactrocera tryoni. The sequence goes on from NW_024394419.1 coordinate 8,779, forward strand.
AACCAAAAAAGAAACCCCACAAATCAAGTGTGTAATTAATTTAAAACAAATACAAGTCGGTGTCAGCTTAGATTGTTAAAGCCAAATCCCGAGGTTTTTTTATTTTAAAATACACAAGGCTAACAAGTGGTAAGTGAAGCGGGCAAACATTAAAACATTGGTCCTTCGAGCCGCAAAGAACGGCATTATTGGAAAAAAAAAATCAAATTTGTGACATAAACATATAGACAAAAGGTGGTTTACTTACAAAATTCGTGTGGGGCACATACATAACAAAAAAAATTTAGTGCAAGTGAAATCAAAGTGCAGTGACAAATACATACATACATAAAAAAAAAAAAACAGTTGAAAACGGATTACACGAAACGGTTCCGTACCGTTACATCAAAATCAAAAAAAAAAAAAGAAAAATTATGTCGAAATCAAAATGAAATATTTTTATGCTAATACAAACATTTTAAATCGCGGGTGAAACTCAAAAATATAGCGTGTGAAATATATAAATACATATAAAATATCCTAAAAATTGTGCAAAAAACCCCTAACGTGCGCGAAAAATAAAAGTGGCACAAATATCAAGACGGGCGCGTTTAATGATAGTGCAATAATCGGGCGCGAAAACAATAAAAAGTTAATTTAAAACAAAAAGAACAAA
>NW_024394420.1:0-3725 GCF_016617805.1 Bactrocera tryoni
CAGTAGTTTGTTAAAAAACGATTAAATCGCCACGCATTAGAATCCCATGCCACAGCGCAGTTACAAGCTACATCAATATCTATAAAAAAATCTCTGCGGGAAGTTAAATCTGACGGCCACATACTGCCCATATCGGTTTAAAATTACCAATTTAAAGACTTTTTGGAACCCTGGGTCATAGTTTTCTAGCAGATGGAGATTACAATGCAATACACACGTATTGGGGCTCCCGAATAATTAATCTGAAAGGACGACAGCTTATCACATTATTCTAAATAGGCACAATAACATTGACATAATATCTCCTTGTAAGCCGACATATTGGCCTAGCGATCGTAACAAAATACCAGATTTAATTGCTTTTGCTGTAATCAAAAATGTTGATAAATCGCACATAACAGTTGATACACCTGACCTATCTTCTAATCACTCTTCTGTACTAATAAATACATATTGAGCACAAAATAAATACAGGAAGAGATATTGACGAAATGAAAGAGAACTCAATGATATAACAACTAACGCAGCTGTCTTAGCAACACCAAACAAAAGCTATAAGCTCCGCTTGGTTTCAGAAAAATCGCTAATAGAGAAATAGAAAAGCTTCTAAATGAAAAAAGGCGTGCAAGACGAGAATGGCAGATAAATCGCTCCTCTTCCACTCAGCTTCAGTTAAAATCAGCTGTACGTAAATTAAAAAAAAGCGCTGAAACATGAGGAAGAATTCAACACTGAAATGTATATAAAGAAGCTGTGTCCAAATTCAAGCAAGCAAAATTCCCTTTGGAAAGCCCAAAAGTCCATGAAGCTACCAACTGACTCCAACATGCCTATACGAGACATGGGTGGGAATTCGGCTCGAAATGACGAGGAAAAAGCTAATTGTTTTGCAAATCACCTAGAAAATATATTTCAACCTAATTGCCCAAAGAACAACTTTCAGCTTACCCAACACAGCTACCTAATGAGTCACTCGAGTCTTTTAAGACTTCACCTTCTGAAATTATTAAAATAATAAAAGAACTTAAGCCAAAAAAGTCACCAGAGCATGACAATATTACCCAAAAAATGCTAATTGAATTACCAAATATTGCTGTAGAGGTGCTCTCTTCGCTCTTCAATGCAATTCTTAATATCGGATACTATCCTAATTCATGGAAAAAGTCGCAGATTATCTTGATAGATAAACCTGGGAAGGACTTAACACAGCCGTCTTCATACAGACCAATCAGTCTTCTACCTTGTCTTTGGAAAATATTTGAAAAAGTGTTACTATCAAGGATAACCCCTTTCCTCCACGAAAATAATATAATACACCAATTCGGGTTTCGTGAAAAACATAGCACGATAGAGCAAGTAAATAGAATTACTAATGAAATAAGAAAAGAGCACAGAGAGTACTGTTCAGCTATATTTCTAGACGTGGCTCAGGCGTTTGATAAGGTGTGACATGAGGGCCTTTTGTATAAGATTAAAAATATTCTTCCTTTAGAATTGTATAAAACATTGGAGTCTTATTTAAAAAATAGACAATTTATGGTAAAAGTGGGAGATTTCATATCTGATGTACGACAGATAAGGGCTGGTGTACCACAGGGCAGTGCTTTAGGCCCAACTTTATACATCATATATACAGCAGATCTTCCAACAGCTAATAATGTATTAACATCAACTAATAGCATCAAGAATATTAGCCAAGCACTTAAGAAGAATGGCTAGCCAACTGTCGTATAAATGTGAATGAACAGGAGTGTAAGCATGTTACATCTGCGTTTAGACCAAAAATATTTTAGTACCCCAAGCGAATGAAGTTAACACTTACCGATCCAAACGGGGTTAGATCGCCGAAAAAAAAACAGCCCTTGGTCGGATGAAATCCGAATCAATTCCGGTGCGTAGAACCGGCTGTCGGGGGAATTGAAGTGAATGAAGTAACATATATTGGTATTCACCTAGATAGAAGGCTCGCGTGGAGAAGACACATAGCGAGTAAAATAATTTGCATAAAGATAAGAGATGCAAATTTAAATTGGCTTTTAAATAAAAACTCTAAACTTAGCCTAGACAACGAAGTGCTTTTATATAATGCGGTCATAAAACCTGATTTGTACGTATATGTATGACATTTAACTGTGGGGTACGACCTGTGCGACTAATATTGATATAATACAGAGGTTCCAATCAAAATTGCTTAGAACAATCACGTGTTCACCATGATACATGCGTAATGAAAATATCCATAAAGACCTCGGTATTCCTATGGTAAAGAAAGAAGTAGAAGACAGCAAAATTAAATATATATCGAAACTCCGAGATCACCCAAACCCTTTGGTTTTCGCTTTACATTCCTGTGATCAAATACGCCTTAAAAGTAGGGATATACCTCCATACGAAACAGCAACATATCACCAAAACAGCTCAGTTACTTACTTGAGTTTGTCTAGTTTTTAAATAGATTTAAGATATTATTACTTATTGTAAGGTTTTTAAAACAAAAAGTAGATTCAAAAAATAAAGAAGTATTGCAAAAAAAAATGTTCGCGATATTTTCATATGGGCATCATTTAGCTCCTTTGTAATTTCTCTAGCTGGTTTGGTGCGTGTTTCTAGAGCGAGCCTCACTGCTTTAATCACATGCGCTCAGACATTTTCCTATTTTAGGCAGAATTGTATCGCTTCCTTCTGCGAGCAACGGTGCCATTTTTGAACGTTTGGATAACATTCTCTATAAAGTTTCAGGAAACTTCAAAAAATACTTACTTAACACTTATGAAAAAATTCGATTTCTACCACTACGTCATACAATTTTTCTCTGATGAGCCAGCATCTACAAATGCTAACTCCAAGTGAAGTAAAAATTGCAGTATGATTTCGTATTTAAGTCCCGATAAATGCATTGGTATATTGCTTTATATTTGACACGGAGTAATATGTAGTGCACAGCCTACATAATGTTTAGGCAATTGAAAAAAATTCAAATTATTCGCTTAGCAAGCTTCCCCAGTGCGTTATTCGTGTCCAAAATAATAGTTACACTATACAACTTAGTACTCTCAATAATTAAAAAAAAACTTCTTATGGGATGTATACGACAAGTTATGCTGTAAGTTTAATTAAGATAATATGGCATCGCACTTTCTAAGAGAATGAAGCATGTGAATCCCCGAGTTAATGCGTATATCAGTTTTGCATGAATACTCAGAAAAAAAGCTTGCTTTTTGTGAAAACAAAGTTCATTTTATCTTATATTTCAATCTTTATCTTATGTTTCAAGTTTTTGTTCTTTCATTAAACCTCAAAATGCTGCAGATAAATTAAAATATTTCTTAATCAGTTAGGTCACATTGCACTGTTGAAGAAGCCCGGCTGGTTTCAAACCTCAGAAAGCAAAGAAAACCAATTCGGGTAATTGGGAAATTAATGCAAAGGTCTCATAATTTTGTTAAAAATGCTTTCAAGCCAAAACTCGTAGCAGACCACAAAAACGAATAAAGCCCTTGATAGTCACATTGTTACTATTTGTAAAAAGGACCCATTCAAGTCGTGGAAGGTGATAGCAGCAGAATAAGAAATATGGTAAATGTTCAAACAGTTCGCAGGCGTTTACAAAAGGTCAAGCTACCAGGACTAATAACGAAACGAAAATAAATATGTTTGGAAACGATTGTGAGAAAAATGTGCGCCATCCTAAAGGAAATGAGTTTCACATTCGATTCACAAAAAAA
>NW_024394421.1:0-2956 GCF_016617805.1 Bactrocera tryoni
GTGTTGTATTTTGGGCGATGAGTTGTCCCACTGCCGCTGGTTGTAACCCTTGCAACATGAGCCGAGAGTAGACATCCGTTCCCAAAATTAATTCGACTGAGGCTGACTTGTAGAACTCGTTGTCTACCAGTCTTAGGTTCTGGAAGTGTTGAAATGTGTGGTCTTCCAGAGACATTACTGGCGTCGGTGGTAATGGACGACGTTGTACTAAGGCAAACCTGGTTGCAGTTCGTAATTTTATTAAGGCGGACAGTGACAACGCCATTCTTTGCTGCCAAGGTGGTGTTGCCTGCCTATCCTTGATGATGCGGCGAGCATCTGCTTGATTTCGAGCGTGTCGTCCACGCCTTCGTTTCGGATGGGGTAACCGACGGAGCGAATGGAGTTCCGCTCGGTCCGGGTAATGTCGCTGAGACGAATCGAGTCACAGTCGATCATTGCTATGCCGCCAATCCGAATAGAAGTTACCAGCATGCCGAAGTCGGCGAGACGACTCGAGTCTGGCTCGATCTTGGGCGTGTGGTATGCGGGAGAGGCATCGTTGGTCAGAGCTTTTCCTTGGATGCGTGACTAATGACGTCGGTTGACACGGTTGAGAGGGGACCAAATCGGGCGTGCCGATTGTCAATGAATTCTCTTCCATTTCCGTTGCCTCGACCTGCCGTTCCCATGTTAATTCAATGACATCCTGGTCTGGTTCTTTGGCGTCTGAGCTGATGCCATGAAGAATTGTATGGTGTGGGTTGCCGCAACGTTTACAGCGTACTCCTAAGTTCTAGGGACATCTGACGAACCTTTGGGCACCAGTGAAGAAGATGACTGTCTATGCATAGGGAGCAATTAATGGTCGTCATTTTGAATAATTTCCTAAATGAAAAGGAAGGTTATTAAAGTGTGAATGTATAAAATAAAATCAACATTGATTGGGTACAGAGACAATCTTTGTGATAGGCTGACAAATTAAGCCGCGTTGAGTTTGGATGTCCACCCCCCGAACTCGTTGGTCCAACCTTGGATATATTTTGATGATGCTGCCTAATCTCCATTCATTTCGAGGTACATTTTCATCACGAACTACCACCAGGTCGTGGACTTGGACGTTCTGTTGGGAATGTTTCCATTTCTTTCGTTTCTGAAGTTCCTTTAAATATTTGGTCTTCCATCTCTGACAAAAGGGCCGACTTAGAGCCTTTAATTTTTGCCATTGGTTTACTAATGATATCTCAGTGATCTCAGTGATTTCTTGTTCTGCCAATGCATTTTGCATTATTAATTTGGTGGGATTTTGTAGCTCTTCCGTGGTCATTGGTTGCAGTTCAAATGGGTTACGCTGATTGTTGTTGTGGTGTTGCTGCTGATGTTGTTGTTATTGTTGTTGGTTAAATATAAAATTAGTAATATTTTCACTACAAAAATGATTTTGTGTTTGTTGCTGAGTTATTGCTAAATTTAGTCAGTCGCCTTTGCCATTTATCTTAGGAGGGAACGGATGTTCCGTTCAAAATCCAACCAAACACTGTACTTCACACAAATAATTATATGTGCATTTTTGATTTTGTTTATATTTTTTGTTCACTGGTATTTTTTGAGTTTTGGTGAATGTAGAATAAACGGCTGATATGTTGCAGGTAATATGCAATGAAAATTGTTTCATTCTGCTCTCTTTCGTTGTACCGTTACATTAAGAATGTGCTTGTGCATTGGGTACTGCGCAGTAAATATTTATATGTGCAAAATCAGTCTAGCTGATCTTCCTTGCAGATATTGTCGCGGATAAATCTTTTTGCGTGAAAATTTGTTTGCAAAACTATTGTAGGTGTATTAACTTGATGAATTATTTGAAATTTTAATACATTTATTTAGCTTTAAGCCTAAAATGCCTCGTGCTACTAGTTTGTCAGCCAAAGAACGAGGAATAATTATAGGAATGCATGAAAGCGGTTCCAAAATATACGAGATTGCATCCAGACTAAAGCGGCATCGAAACTGTATATCAAGATTTGTTAAAAACCCCACCAATTATGGTACAGTGCGACGCAGCGGATGGAAAACCAACATTGATGATCGGTGCAAACGGATGATTCGACGGCTAGCAGTAGCGGATTCGATGAGTAGCGGTCAAATACGGTCCAAGTTAAGACTGCAAATAACAAGGAATAGAATTTTTCAAATTATTCATTAAAATAAGTTTATCAAACACACCTCCATGGTACCTAAGCCAAAGCTCTTGCAAAGGTATATTATAGCACGTTTGCAGTTTGCAAATAAATACCAATTCTGGGCGGAAGAGTGGCAGAATATAGTGTTTAGTGACGAAAAAAAATTCAATTTGGACGGCCCAAATCATTGCAAGAAATATTCGGGAGATTCGCGTCAGGAACGATGTTCCTGCTACAAGCGAGGCTTTGGAGGCGGTACCTTGATGGTATGGGCTGCAATCTGCTTCAATGGAAAGACACCTATATGCTATATATCCACTCAAATGAATGCTAGTATGTATGTAAATCTTTTGGACAGTGATTTGATAGAATTTTCTGGTAATATTTATGGCGATAACTGGACATATCAGCAGGATAACGCTTTAATCCACACGGCACAGGTTACGAAGCGCTTCTTTAATGACAGGCAAATTCCCGTATTACAATGGCCAGCATTAAGTCCGGACCTAAATCCGATCGAAGATCTCTGGGGGATCCTCTCTGCACGTGTTTTCCAAAACGGAAGGCAGTTTGAGACAGTACGTCACCTTAAATTAGCCATAGAGCAAGAATGGGCCAATATTGACTTAACTATTCTACAGTCATTAGTTAATTCTATGCCAAAGCGGCTTAATTTAGTTTAAAAAATAAGGGCAAAACTATTGACTATTAAAGTACAGACGTCTTTTAGTTGAACTCAAATGAATAAGATTTACAGGCAAATATAGAAAAATGCACATATAAATATTTACTATAAG
>NW_024394422.1:0-6233 GCF_016617805.1 Bactrocera tryoni
CTCTCGGCACACCAAATGTCCTCTCTTTATGTATATGTATAGATAGAAGTATATCTGAGCACAGACTATATATGTATATATAGAGGAGTCCGCACAACTTGCGCGCTAACCAATTTCACTGCTCTGTTAACCAATATTTACCTTCACAATTCGTTTGGTTTATCGCTATGTGCACATCCAATTACAACATTTAACTGTAAAATTGTTTCGGTATCCTTTGACAGTCTGCGAAAAGGATGTCGAACGGCATTTACCTTCAACACTGCTTGACAGAGATTTCTTTTCACTATTTTTTTCTCATCTAGCTTCACAGTTTTGTTTTTTGATCTCTCCGCAACTTCCGTTTTTTGTTTGTAATTGAGTTGAGCTTCCTGATTGCATTTTTAGTCTCCGATTTTCCCCTTGACTAAATATTTATCTACACTCTTTCAGTGAACTCAGCGCACAAACTTATTTCGCCATTACCATAGCGTAGCATGTTAAAGATAGAATAAACTGATTTGGATCAGCAGTGAAGCTTGTAAAGCGTTCAGCCACGCAAAGATAGGCGCATGAGAGAATAGTATAACAAAGCAAATAAAACTCAGGGTTATTGTGAGTCTAAGGTAAGCGACGCGTGTGCACAGGAAGTCGCCACAAAATTATCCCGAAGCTGTACCTTGTATTTGATTCAACTTTAAAATGGTTAACTTGTCAATCGAAAATAGTTAGAAAGACAAAAATTTTCACAGATTTAATTATAAAGAGTGATAACTGTTAGTCTATGGATGCGCTAATAATTAGATGGCTGCTACATTTCTGCTACCGCCAACGCGGTAATAGCCGACTTTTCATTGGGTATGTTTGCTTACGTGGCGGGTTTCAAACCCAGCGCACAGTCGTCGCGAGGGACGGTTCGTGACCTCACTATAACTCTTCTTCAAACGGATATAATTTCAGCTACCTAAAGAATACTTGGTCTAAGACCGGAAATCGTGTGCTGCTTGAGCCATATGTAAAAGAATCGTTTCCGGCCACTTCCAGGTTAATGGCGCTCAGAGAACTTCTCTCACGTGGTTGAACTTCTACACATGACTCCATCCTCCTGATCCCTGCTATAGCTCACTTTATTTCTCCGGGTAGATAGTTTCAGATAGGTAGTTCTTAGATATAACTAAGAGCAATATAAAGCCCTTTCTTCGTCCAAGTGGTAAGGGAGCTCATATGGGTGAATTTAAGAGCTCAGCTCGTGCAACTGAAAATAAGTAATTGGAATAGAGAACTCCTACAACTTTGATTAACTCGCGAAAGATTTACATATGTTGCAATTACGCTACTTCAGGAAACCTTTTCAACTTAAATAAACTTTGCATGAAAGAATTCTTAAACCTAGAAGACTCTTCACAAAAATCTTAAACACAAAGTTGGCTTTTTCTGTTAATTCGCCGGTTTCATACAAAGTATGACAACTGATATGTTTCACATTATTCTAGCAGAACCTAAACATCAAAGGGGAAAGTCTCTGGAAGTTGTCACTAAACCTTCCTCATTGTAGCTTTGACAAGTTGCGTCATTAAAAATCTCTACCCTCACAGTGTGAGTGAGAATGGAACGGGGCCAGTTGGGACAACTATCATTGCGGTGATGTGTGCTTTGCCAGGAGCTCGCAGTTCAATGTACCATTTACGTTCCACTCTGGGCCAGAAACAATCACACAAGTGCTAGTTTCTGACCTCGCGCGAGTACATATGCAGGTCCAACTAAGAAGTACACGGAGTTAGGGAAACTCCTGTTCGATCCTATTATGATTCAGTTTTGATATGGATGAGCGTTACAATTTCAGACAGTTTGATATTTCTGATTTCTACTACGATATTTTTTTTGTTGTTTTTTTGAAAAACAAAGCTTTGAGTACACAGTCAAGAAAGACACTACAGTGGTAATCGAAAACAAAAGTTGATTGAGCGCTCTCGCCAGGAGACTCCCCTTCCGAACCTTCACCGATTACTATCACTATTAATACATCGTTTGGCCACAAATGACATTAATCACAAAGTGTGAACAGCTGCTTCGGACATTAATTTGTAGCCTAAGCATTCGAAAGGCGCTGGAATGGCAATAAATATTTCCTAAACTAAAAGAAAAGAGAAAAAAGCATAAGATTTCACTATATATGCACATGTACATATATGACTATTAGGGTATCCGTTATTTTCCCAAGTTGATTTTTTTTACCTCTTTAAGGTGTTAATGCTTTTGTCCACAAAACTAGTTAGTATACATTAGCTTAGTGGAAATTCTAAGGAGGAGTATTTTCATCAATTTGGACAACATGACCTATCCAAAGTGGCCGCTGTCTCTTATTCGCTGAACTATGTCAATGTCGTCGTTTATCTCATACAGCTCATTCTTCCATCGACGGCGGTATTCGCCATTGCCAATGCGCAGAGGACCTTAAGTCTTCCGCAGAACATTTCTCTCTAAAACCCGTAACGCCGACTCGTCACATGTTGTTACCGTCCATGCTCGCCTTCAAACGTCTTTTTTTGGTTGCCCAGAGGATTCTTGGTCTACTACCGAAAGTCGTGAGCTACTTGAGCTACATATATGTATGTAAAAGAATCGTTTGTGGACATTGGAATAACGGTAATCAATAGTTTATTGATATCATTGATTTTCCTCGCACATTGTATGTCGGTATATCTGCGTTTTCTTTGCATCTTCTACATTATTTATTATGTTCACACCTTCAGTTACTGGCACGTTCCCTTACACATCTGAGTATAAATTACTGCTACTTTGCCAAAACACAGAGAAACTACATGGTCGTTTGTGAACATAAAAATTGCTCTGTGCTATTACTGGACCGTTTACAAAGCCTATTTCTGTTCACAGATATTGTACATGGAGTATTTCGGTAAGGATTAATGCATGTCAAATTACGACAAATTATTGGGTCAAGTTGAGCTAGACTTGTTAGTATAAAGCTGAGTCTGCAGAAAATAAAGTGCTGGAAGATGTTCAACCGAATAAAATATGTTTGTTCTGCTGCGTTCATTATAGACCTACATAACGAACTTACGAACTACTGAAATAAAATCTTTGAACTTCAAATAATTAATGCTCCGTATTTCGACAAGGATCAGTCTAATTTGATCTTTCCGTCATCCATACCATTCTTGAAAAGCATATATATAATCTAAAAGATCTTTATATAAGCCTTATATACAGGTATCAGTAATTTGTGCGTAGAGTCTGAAGTATTCCCTAAAATAAATGGCAACCGTCAAAGAAACCGATTAGACACGATTTGTAATTTCAATCAACTGTATGAATATGAATGAATAGCATAAAAGGCTTTAATATTCACATTCCACATTTATTTCCTGTTGTTGTTCTTTTGATATCAGCTAATCTATTCATACGGTTCAAAAGCTCAATTCAGTTCCTGCGTGTTCTTCATTAAAAGATAAATAGAAAATAATTGAGATTTTGCACTGCGACTCATGTCATATATGGTCACAAGGATCCAGCACTCTAAACAATTCAAAGAAGATTAGATTTAGATTGATCCAAGGGCTTTCAGCTTGCTTCTGCAACTTGCTGGGTAATCTAGAATTAGGTATTCTGGGGTTTTCGGTTCCATGTCGAAAAAACGGCAGTTTGCGAAAGAGATTATGCCCATGTTGGAGAAGTTTTTTTGAGTTTTTATCTCGGTGGAGGTTTAGCAATCTTTAAACCTTGTTTGGGTTTAACCTCCTAATAGTTACTTGTCGTAGTGTATTTTTGCTGCCTGTTGCCAGTGCCGTTCTTTCACAACTCTCTCCTTCCTGCGAATCAACTCCATTATGGTGTGGGAACCAACCGCAATGCATTGTTCTGGCCCCTTCATCCTGGAAGCCGCTGCAGAGTGGGCTGGTTTGTCGGCCAGCTTATTGCTGACTACCACTCTATACCCCGGCTCCAGATCAGATGTACGCGGTTGCAAACTGGTGGGCGGTTCAGCCTTTCAATACAGTCCTCCACTAGTAGCGATTTGACTTCATAATCATCCGCGATACTGCTGAGAGTAATTTCAAACTTGTTTGTGAAGCTTACCCTCTTTGTATCACCGTCTCTGGCAAGAAGGGCCAGTGGTGCGTTTTCTCCAAGGCCTTCATTTGTTGATACGACATTATGTTTCCTTTGTCAAGCCGCTCTGCTGCCATGAGCATCTCTGTTTTCTTCTTTAAGAACTAAGAGTGTTTAATTAGATGCCCAATTTAGCATTTAATTTTTGTGATAAATCACTTACACTAGCATTTTAATTGTATCCAATATATTGTGGAGCACACACTACTGCTTTAACTAAAATAAAAACCACTTCATACACTTTAGTTTTTTTTAACAATTTTATTTATAAAATAAATTTATACTTTATAAAGTTTTCACAAAAGATAATGATTTGCCGGAGCTGGCGATCGAGGTTCAGTGAATCGAGGGTAAATAGCGAGATGTTAATGCGGCGCAGGGTATAAGCGAATCTCTTGTAGCCGAAAGTTAATGTGCACAGTGTGTCGAACGAATTGCTTGGAACCATTTTTTTCTTTTGCCCATCTTTTTTTTTGATTGAGTTGATTGATGTAGAAGTGTGGTGAATTGTGTTGAGTGTGGTGTCATGAGATGGTGAATTGAGCTGTGTTGTATTAGGGTGCTCCAGTTTTCCCGTGTAGAGTGGGTTGACGCTTATCTCATTTAAACAAAGAGATTCTAAAAATTTCAGGTAGAAACCTCACAACTGTATATGCGAATATACTCAGCGAATCCTATAACCATAATAGATGAAGTACCGCCAAGAATTTGGACTAATCTTGATTCTAATGAAGCTTTGAAAATTGTTTAAATTCTTGAGATTTGCGATGAAACTTTGTAAGGCACTTTCTGCACACTAAATTCAGCGCTTTCGGTTTGTTGCAAAAAATATTTGTTTGAGCTATATAAGGCTTCTAAAGTCTATTTCTGAATTTTTATGAGAAATTTAATCGCGGTTGGCATTAGCTTTATTTCTCATCACTTGTGATTTTTGTTCTTTAATGAACCAATGTACGGATCACTTCGTCCTACTGTCAACTGTATTGTAAACAAAAGCAAGAAAATATCACAATAAAAGAAAAGCAAAAGTCGTCTAGCTATCCAAATGAAAAGCCCCAGTACATGTGCGAATACCTGTAATTTGACACGTGCTGACCAGTTTCGTTCAAAAGCTGTATATCCTACAACTTCTTCCCTTTCCATTCCGCATTTAGTCTACTTTCTCTGGCCTGTTTTACTAAGAATTTCGGTACTTTTTTGCTTTGCTTATCTGTTTATCTGACGCTCTAGCTGTGTTTGTATTAGTGTCTCAAGCTGCTTTTGTGCAGACTTTCTTGTGTGTCTGTTTATCTCGCTCTCAGTCTATATTGTTGACTTTGCTGTATTTGGTTATTTAGCTGTCAAGCTAGATTTGGTGGTGATAAGTAAATATGCTTAGGCACACATACATTTAAAACGAGTAGCCTGAGGAAGGCTATGCCAAAGCCCAGTAGGTCAGAAATCACAAATTGTACAATACAACTGTTTGCTATAAGTGAGTTCTCGTATGGGATATGTATTAGTAGGTCTACGCTAAACAGTGTTGAATCCAAATATCTCAGAAACGGTGACACTTGGGAAAAAATTATTCACACATGGAAAATTATGTGATCCGGTAGATCGGAAGTACTCAAAATTCCACGTCAGCAGAATGGTGCTGACAGATCGAGGAAACTAGGGAAACAATGGAGCATCTCGTAAGCACTTGCCCTTTAAGAGTACGCTGTAAGCATCTGGGGACCCCACGGTATGATACACTGAAGGAGCTATCGATAATGAGGCCACAGAGCCTTTTAAAATTCGCGTCAGGCGCAGGCATCCTAACCGAAGACTTCCCCTCTTGGACTTAGCAACTGAACTCCATTTGGTATCAAAGGATCAAAACTGGCTTTTGCGTGGCTCACTGACCTACCAGATTAACCTAACCTGATCTATTAATATTAATTTTATTATATTTTATTTTAACCATTAAATCATCAAGCGTCAATTCATCATAGCAGACATAGTGAACACAACTACATATATAGACACGCTTATATGTAACCCAAGCATTCACCATTGAATTGCGGTATTATCCAATGACTGCTTCGGTAACAAGATGACAATTTATCGATTTGTGTATTAGCCAAATACACACACATACA
>NW_024394423.1:0-6123 GCF_016617805.1 Bactrocera tryoni
GCTGGCTAGGTCATGTTGTCCGGGTGGATGAAAACACTCCAGCTCAGAAAGCATTCGACGCAGTACCCGCCGGGGGAGGCAGAGAAAGAGGAAGACCTCCACTCCGTTGGCAGGACAAAGTGGAAAAGGACCTGGCTTCGCTTGGAATATCCAACGGGCGCCACGTAGCGAAAAGAAGAAACGACTGGCGCGCTGTTGTTAACTCGGCTATAATCGCGTAAGCGGTGTCTACGCCAATTAAGAAGAAGGAGAATGTTCAGAAGCTACTCAATATCGACTGCTTAATGCGTATATACAAGAAAAAAGTCGATTTTCTTTTCTACATATAAGATTTTGAGATTCTTCCAAATGCTCTGCCGTTATAGCTTTATGTCGACTTCGGTAAGATAAAGAAAGTTAATTAACTTAAATATGTGAAGCTAATGATTTTAATCATCCCAATATCGATTGCTAAATGTGAATATTCAAAGAAATCGACTTTATACCTAAATATAAGATTTTGGAATTCTTCTAAATGCACTGTAGTTATGGCTTTATGCCAACTTCATTAAGATGAAGAAAGTTAATCATCTTAAATACGTAAAGTCAATGAAAAGAAGCTACTCAATATCGACTGCTAAATGCGTATATACAAGAAAATCGACTTTATATCTAAATACAAGATTATGGAATTTTTGCAAATGCACTGCCGTTAGGGCTTTATGCCAACTTCAGTAAGATGAAGAAAGTTAATCATCTTAAATATGTAAAGTTAATGATTAGAAGCTACTCAATATCGATTGCTAGATATGTGAATACAAGAAAATCGACTTTATACATAAATATAAGATTTTGGAATTCTTCCAAATGCACTGCCGCTATGGCTTCAGTAAGATGAATAAAGTTAATAATCTTAAATATGTAAAGTTGATTTTCAGAAGCTACACAATATCGATCGCTAGAAGTGTGTATAAAAGAAAATCGAATTTATATCTAAATATAAGGTTATGGAATTCTTCCAAATGCACTGCCGTTAAAGCTTTATGCCAACCTTAGTAAGATGTAGAAAGTTAGTTTATTTAAATATTTGAAGCTTATGATTTAAATCATCTCAATATCGATTGCTAAATGTGAATACACAAGAAAATCGACTTTATATCTAAATATAAGATTTTGGGATTCTTCCAAATTCACTGCCGTTATAGCTTTATGTCAACTTCGGTAAGATGAAGAAAGTTAATTAACTTAAATATGTGAAGCCAATGATTTGAATCATCTCAATATCGATTGCTTTATATCTAAATATAAGATTATGGAATTTTTGCAAATGCACTGCCCTTATGGCTTTATGCCAACTTCAGTAAGATTAAGAAAGTTAACAATCTTAAATGTGTAAGGTTAATGTTCAGTAGCTACACAGTATCGACTGCTAAATGCGTATATAAAATAAAATCGATTTTATATCTAAATAAAAGATTTTGGAATTTTTCTAAATGCACTGTCGTTATGGCTTTATGCCAACTTCAGTAAGATGAAGAAAGTTAATAATCTTAAATATGTAAAGTTAATATTCAGAAGCTACACAATATCGATCGCTAGATGTGTGTATACAAGAAAATCGAATTTATATCTAAATATAAGATTTTGGAATTCTTCCAAATGCACGGCCATTATGGCCTTTTGTCACTTTCAGTAAGATAAAGAAAGTTATTAATCTTAAATATGTAAAGTTAATATTCAGAAGCTACACATATCTTTCGCTAGATGTGTGTATACAAGAAAATCGAATTTATATCTAAATATAAGATTATGGAATTTTAGCAATTGCACTGCCGTTATGGCTTTATGTCAACTTCAGTAAGATTAAGAAAGTTAATTAACTCAAATATGTAAAGTTAATGTTCAGAAGCTACTCAATATCGATTGCTAGATATGTGTATACAAGGAAATCGACTTTATACCTAAATATAAGATTTTGGAATTCTTCCAAATGCACTGCCGTTATGGCTTTATGCCACTTTCAGTAAGATAAAGAAAGTTAATAATCTTAAATATGTAAAGTTAATGTTCAGAAGCTACACAATATTGATCGCTAGATGTGTGCATACAAGAAAATCGAATTTATATCTAAATATAAGATTTTGGAATTCTTCCAAATGCACTGCCGTTATGGCTTTTTGTCACTTTCAGTAAGATAAAGAAAGTTATTAGTCATAAATATGTAAAGTTAATGCTCAGAAGCTACACAATATCGATAGCTAGTTGTGTGTTTACATGAAAATCGAATATATATCTAAATATAAGATTATAAAATTTTTGCAAATGCACCGCCGTTATGGTTTATGTCACTTTCAGTAAGATGAAGAAAGTTAATAATTATAAATACATATGTAAAGTTGACGTTCAGAAGCTACACAATATCGATTGCTAGATATGTGTATACAAGAAAATCGACTTTATACCTAAATATAAGATTTTGGAATTCTTCTAAGTGTACTGCCGTTATGGCTTTATGCCACTTTCAGTAGGATGAAGAAAGTTAATAATCATAAATATGTAAAACTAATGTTCAGAAGCTACACAATATCGATCGCTAGATGTGTGTATACAAGAAAATCGAATTTATATCTAAATATAAGATTTTTGCAAATGCACTTCCGTTATGGCTTTATGCCAACTTCAGTAAGATGAAGAAAGTTAATCATCTTAAATATGTAATGTTAATATTCAGAAGCTACACAATCTCAATCGCTAGATGTGTATGTACAAGAAAATCGACTTTATATCTAATTATAAGATTATGGAATTTTTGCAAATGCACTGCCGTTATGGCTTTATGCCAACTTCAGTAAGATGAAGAAAGTTAATCATCTTAAATATGTAAAATTAATGAATAGAAGCTATTCAATATCGACTGCTAAAGGCATGTTTACAAGAAAATCGACTTTATACCTTAATATAAGATTATGGAATTTTTGCAAATGCACTGCCGTTATGGCTTTATGCCAACTTCAGTAAGATGAAGAAAGTTAGTCATCTTAAATATGTAAAGTCAATGAAAAGAAGCTACTCAATATCGACTGCTAAATGCGTATATACAAGAAAACCGACTTTGTATCTAAATATAAGATTTTGGAATTTTTGAAAATGCACTGCCCTTATGGCTTTAAGCCGACTTCAGTAAGATGAAGAAAGTTAACAATCTTAAAAGTGTAAGGTTAATGTTCAGAAGCTTCGCAGTATCGACTGCTTAATGCGTATATAAAAGAAAATCGATTTTGTGTCTAAATATAAGATTTTGGAATTTTTGCAAATGCACTGCCGTTATGGCTTTATGCCACTTTCAGTAAGATGAAGAAAGTTAATAATCTTAAATGTGTAAAGTTAATGAATAGAAGCTACTCAATATCGATTGCTAAATGCGTATATACAAGAAAATCGACTTTATATCTAAATATAAGGTTATGGAATTCTTCCAAATGCACTGTCGTTATGGTTCTATGCCAACTTCAGTAAGATGAAGAAAGTTAATCATCTTAATTATGTAGAGTTAATGAATAGAAGCTACTCAATATCGACTGCTTAAGGCGTGTATGCAAGAAAATCGACTTTGTACCTAAATATAAGATTATGGAATTTTTGCAAATGCACTGCCGTTATGGCTTTATGCCAACTTCAGTAAGATGAAGAAAGTTAATCATCTTAAATATGTAAAGTCAATGAAAAGAAGCTACTCAATATCGACTGCTAAATGCATATATGCAAGAAAATCGACTTTGTATCTAAATATAAGATTTTGGAATTCTTCCAAATGCACTGCCGTTATGGCTTTATGCCACTTTAGGTAAGATAAAGAAAGTTAATAATCTTAAATATGTAAAGTTAATGTTCAGAAGCTACACAATATCGATCGCTAGATGTGTGTATACAAGAAAATCGACTTTATACCTTAATATAAGATTATGGAATTCTTCCAAATGCACTGCCGTAATGGCTTTATGTCACTTTCAGTAAGATGAAGAAAGTTAATTAACTTAAATATGTAAAGTTTATGTTCAGAAGCTACTCAATATCGACTGCTAAATGCGTAAATATGTACAAGAAAATCGACTTTATATCTAATTATAAGATTTTGGGATTCTTCCATATGCACCGCCGTTATGGCTTTATGTCAACTTCAGTAAGATGAAAAAAGTTAATTAGCTCAAATATGTAAAGTTTATGTTCAGAAGCTACTCAATATCGACTGCTAAATGCGTATATACAAGAAGATCGACTTTATATCTAAATATAACATTTTTGCAAATGCACTTCCGTTATGGCTTTATGCCAACTTCAGTAGGATGAAGAAAGTTAATTAGCTTAAATATGTGAAGCTAATGATTCGAATCATTTCAATATCGATTGCTAAATGTGAATATACAAGAAAATCGACTTTATACCGAAATATAAGATTTTGGAATTCTTCCAAATGCACTGCCGTTATGGCTTTATGTCACTTTCAGTAAGATGAAGCAAGTTAATAATCTTAAATATGTAATGTTAATATTCAGAAGCTACACAATCTCAATCGCTAGATGTGTATGTACAAGAAAATCGACTTTATATCTAATTATAAGATTATAGAATTTTTGCAAATGCACTGCCGTTATGGCTTTATGCCAACTTCAGTAAGATGAATAAAGTTAATCATCTTAAATATGTAAAATTAATGAATAGAAGCTATTCAATATCGACTGCTAAAGGCATGTATACAAGAAAATCGACTTTATACCTTAATATAAGATTATGGAATTTTTGCAAATGCACTGCCGTTATGGCTTTATGCCAACTTCAGTAAGATGAAGAAAGTTAGTCATCTTAAATATGTAAAGTCAATGAAAAGAAGCTACTCAATATCGACTGCTAAATGCGTATATACAAGAAAACCGACTTTGTATCTAAATATAAGATTTTGGAATTTTTGAAAATGCACTGCCCTTATGGCTTTAAGCCGACTTCAGTAAGATGAAGAAAGTTAACAATCTTAAAAGTGTAAGGTTAATGTTCAGAAGCTTCGCAGTATCGACTGCTTAATGCGTATATAAAAGAAAATCGATTTTGTGTCTAAATATAAGATTTTGGAATTTTTGCAAATGCACTGCCGTTATGGCTTTATGCCACTTTCAGTAAGATGAAGAAAGTTAATAATCTTAAATGTGTAAAGTTAATGAATAGAAGCTACTCAATATCGATTGCTAAATGCGTATATACAAGAAAATCGACTTTATATCTAAATATAAGGTTATGGAATTCTTCCAAATGCACTGTCGTTATGGTTCTATGCCAACTTCAGTAAGATGAAGAAAGTTAATCATCTTAATTATGTAGAGTTAATGAATAGAAGCTACTCAATATCGACTGCTTAAGGCGTGTATGCAAGAAAATCGACTTTGTACCTAAATATAAGATTATGGAATTTTTGCAAATGCACTGCCGTTATGGCTTTATGCCAACTTCAGTAAGATGAAGAAAGTTAATCATCTTAAATATGTAAAGTCAATGAAAAGAAGCTACCCAATATCGACTGCTAAATGCGTATATGCAAGAAAATCGACTTTGTATCTAAATATAAGATTTTGGAATTTTTGAAAATGCACTGCCCTTATGGCCTTATGCCAACTTCAGTAAGATGAAGAAAGTTAATAATCTTAAATATGTAAGGTTAATGTTCAGGAACTACACAATATCGATTGCTAGATCCTAAACAGGAAAATCGAATTTATATCTAAATATAAGATTTTGGGATTCTTCAAAATGCACTGCCGTTATAGCTTTATGTCAACTTCGGTAAGATGAAGAAAGTTAATTAGCTTAAATATGTGAAGTTAATGATTCGAATCATTTCAATATCGATTGCTAAATGTGAATATACAAGAAAATCGACTTTATATCTAAATATAAGATTTTGGAATTCTTCTACATGCACTGTCGTTATGGCTTCATGCCAACTTCAGTATGATGAAGAAACTTAATCATCTTAAATATGTAAAGTTAATGAATAGAAGCTACTCAATATCGACTGCTAAATGCGTAAATATGTACAAGAAAATCGACTTTATATCTAAATATAAGATTATGGAATTTTTGCAAATGCATTGAAGA
>NW_024394424.1:0-1772 GCF_016617805.1 Bactrocera tryoni
GACCTAAGTGGATCAAATAAATTGCATTTGTTAGCTACATTGAAGAGGTTCCAGGAAAACTGGAACTCGCCCCCTAAGCCCTACCAAAAGCGTGGCAATAGTGTTCAAAAGAAATGTAGTTTTTTGAGAAAAATCACATTTTTTTAAATTTTAAACGCTCTAGCGGCTAAAGTATTTAACTTAGGTGGGTCAAGTATATTGCATTAGTTTGCTAAATGGAAGGGCTTCCAGGAAAACAAGCACCTGCCCCCTAAACGCTACCAGGGGTGTGGCAATGGTGTTCACAAGAAATGTAGTTTTTGAGAAAAATCACATTTTTTTATCTTTTTAAACGCTCTAGCGGCTAAAGTATTCGACCTAAGTGGATCAAATAAATTGCGTTAGTTAGCCACGTCGAAAGGCTTCCAGAAAAACGGGAACTCGCCCCCTAACCCCAACCAGGGGCGTGGCAATAGTGTTCACAAAAATGTAGTTTTTTGAGAAAAATCACATTTTTTTAAATTTTGTAAACGCTGTAGCGGCTAAAGTATTTGACCTAAGTGGATCAAATAAAGCGCATTTGTTAGCTACATTGAAGAGCTTCCAGAAAAACTAGCACTCGCCCCCTAAACGCTACCAGGGGCGGGGCAATAGTGTTCACAAAAAATGTAGTTTTTTGAGAAAAATCACATTTTTTTTAATTTTGTAAACATTTTAGCGGCTAAAGTATTTGACCTAAGTGGATCAAATAAATCGCGTTTGTTAGCTACATTGAGGAGCTTCCGGGAAAACTGGAACTCGCCCCCTAAGCCCTACCAGGGGTGTGGCAATGGTGTTCACAAGAAATGTAGTTTTTGAGAAAAATCACATTTTTTTAACTTTTTAAACGCTCTAGCGGCTAAAGTATTCGACCTAAGTGGATCAAATAAATTGCATTTGTTAGCTACATTGAAGGTCTTCCAGGAAAACTGGAACTCGCCCCCTAAGCCCTACCAAAAGCGTGGCAATAGTGTTCAAAAGAAATGTAGTTTTTTGAGAAAAATCACATTTTTTTAAATTTTAAACGCTCTAGCGGCTAAAGTATTTAACCTAGGTGGGTCAAGTATATTGCATTAGTTAGCTAAATCGAAGAGCTTCCAGGAACTCTAGCACTCGCCCCCTAAACCCTACCAGGGGCGTGGCAATAGTGTTCACAAGAAATGTAGTTTTTGAGAAAAATCACATTTTTTTAACTTTTTAAACGCTCTAGCGGCTAAAGTATTCGACCTAAGTGGATCAAGTAAATTGCGTTAGTTAGCCATGTCGAAGAGCTTCCAGAAAAACTGGAACCCGCCCCCTAACCCCTACCAGGGGTGTGACAATGGTGTTCACAAGAAATGTAGTTTTTGAGAAAAATCACATTTTTTTTAAATTTAAACGCTCTAGCGGCTAAAGAATTTACCCGGGTGGGCCATATAAATAGCGTTAGTTAGCTAAATGGTAGGGCTTCCAGGAGGCATAGCGCCTACCCCCTAAACCCTACCTGGGGCGTGCCATTATTGGTCAAAACAAATGTAGTTTTTTGAGAAATATCACATTTTTTTCAAATTTGTAAACGCCCTAGCGGCTAAGGTATTTGACCTAGGTGGGTCAAATATATTGCATTAGTTAGCTAAATCGATGAGCTTCTCGGAAAACTAGCACTCGCCCCCTAAACCCTACCAGGGGCGTGGCAATAGTGTTCACCAGGAATGTAGTTTTTTGAGAAAAATCACATTTGTTTTAATTTTGTAAACGCTATAGCGTCTAAGGTA
>NW_024394425.1:0-12450 GCF_016617805.1 Bactrocera tryoni
TTGCAATACTCTTGCTGAAAACTTGCTCCTTACCTTACATCTTCTCGCACTCGACTCTCGACTTCCATCACTGTAACTGTTTACTACAATTTCTGTTGCCAACATATCAATTTATTTGTTGTGTTCACTTATAGCCTGGGGAGTATTTTATGCTTGAGCTACCACAGTGACATTTTAATTGTATCCGACGTGCAGCAATTTAATACTCGGGTTACAACAATATATTCTATAGGGTAGATATGTAGAGCATATTCAGCACATGCTTGCTAAAGGGACTTAAAATGTATTTGTGTAATTTAATTACAGTGATTTTTGAGCTTTATCACACCGTCATCTCAATTTATGTTCGTCAGTCATTTAAGGTATTCCTCTTTCAGCACCACCTTATGAAGAAGTAGTCAAAATTTTCAAAAAATCAATGCAATTTCTTAATTAGCATTTTCATAAAGTATACTATTGTCACAGATAGGAATTCTTTTGGAATATTTTATGATTCGTTCGATAATAGTTTTAAAATCAATTTGTATTCGTTTAATAATAATCTGAAAATAAACAAGTTGGACATTCTTGACACTATAATATAAATATTCTCTAAAAATATAAATAATACTGGTCAACAAAAAAAAAAAATTTTTGGTTTGGTGTAGCTCTGTGCGCATCAGTAGTCGGTATCGTAGGTAGGATGAACCACATTCCCGCTACTAGATGTTTTTTTCTTCTTTCTTATGAACAAGAGCTGATATGGAAAATGTGACTTGTTTTCTCGTATCAGCTCACAAAATACATCCGAAATCAGGTATAAAATCTTAGGTACCAAAATGAGTGTAGGCCAGTGTAATTAGCAAAGGGTTTTCGTGCGCTCTGGAACGTTCAATACCAGGTGGCTGAACAGATGCAAGCTTCAAATGGGTTTTCCTCAAAACTATGAGCTTTGAACTGCTAACCGCTGCAACTGGAATTTGTTTTGTATATTTCAAATAAATTTATACAGATGATTGAAAACCTGAGAAGCTTGTGCTAATGAAATAACATTTTTTATAATTTCGATTTTCTATAAAAAATTAACTGCTAGTGTTTGCTCGAAATTCTGCAAACAATTTACCTGTTAATTTAAATATATTAATACATTTTTTTCTGATTGCATTTAGATGAGTCACCAAAGATTAGTAGTGATCACAGCAAAGGATCGGATTCTATTGGATCTAGATTAATATTAACAGTAATTTTTCACAAAATTATTATTTTTTAAATTTATGTTAAGTCAATATGAAACTTTATTTGATGATGCGTAATTTTTACTTTTATAAAGAAACATAATTTTAAGTTTTCATGTTCCTGAATATAACTAACACAATGATTTCTTTAATACTCACACTTTCTTTCATGACATGAAAACATGAGCTGGATTTTTTTTACATTTTGTTCAAAATGTATGCCACTAGTAATAAGGTCGGAGCATAGAGTACTATATACTCGCCGCATTTACCTATAAAGAAATGTACAACATCAATATTGAGTACTCTTAAAACCATTCAATTTGAAAACTAAATAATCGTGACTAAAATTGCCTCGCCATGTGTAAAGTAGAAATTGAAACGTCAAAATGCAAATTACAACGCGTGCGGCAGTCATTGCCTCTTCGGTCGGCATGACGATAAATGTTGACATATGAAGCTATTACGAGTAATTACAATTCGACACCTTATGGAAGTTTGCATGTATTTGTGGTCTTTTGGAGCAACCAATCCCACATATGTATTAATATATATTTATCTAATATTAAGCGAAGCTTGCGCTTTCATTAAAAGGTGCCAATAATCAACAATTTGTATTCTTCTTTATCGGCGTAGACACCGCTTACGCGAGTATAGTCCGTCAACAACATCGCGCCAGTCGTTTCTTATTTTCGCAACGTGGCGCTAATTAAAGAATCCAACGAAACCAAGTTCTTCTCCACCTGATCTTGCTAACGGAGTGGAGGTCTTCCTCATTCTCTGTTTCCCCGGCGGGTAATACTTCGAGTACTAGTTGGAGTGTTTTCGTCAATACGTATGACATGACCTAACCAGCGCAGCCTCCGATTCTTAATTCGCTGAACTATGCCCAATTCTTCTTATATGTCATACAGCTCATCGTTCCATCGAATGCGATATTTGCCGTGGCCAACGCGCAAGGGACCATAAAAAGTGTTGCCATCGTCCATGGAATTTAATAATTATAATAGATAATTTACTTCTTGAGTCACACCCATTTCTTGACCAAGATAAGATAAGGTGAGAAAAAGTTAACGAAAAGTCGAAGGATTATTGCAGTCTGGTCTAGTTTAGCAAATTTATTTTGCATTAATTGGAACTTAAATGCAACTAAAAGTTACGACGTTGTATATTTTTTGCTTGTTTTGTTGTGTTAGTACAGTAAGTGCCATATGGGTAGATTCTCGTTGGCAGCAAGTGTCAAAAAAAAGAAGGAAGTAGCCTGTAAGCCGTACATACTACTTGTCGTATACCAAAATTTGCATAATTTGTTCAGTGTATTGCATGAGTACTCATAAGCAAGTTGTAGCACTTATGTGATACTCTTTCTTGACCTGCTATTAGTGATAAAGTTAAAGTAAAGTGAAAATATGCTCATCATACTACACCTTGCAATGTGTCCAATTAAAAACAACTGAGTAAATTTTGTGTTGCAAAGCAAAACTAGGGCAGTAATGCATTAAACATTAAACTGGTACAGCGCACCGAAAACTTATCTCAATTGGCCGTTGACAATTTAAGTCAATCAAGCGGTTTGTGAAGTTTTTCTAAGACTTAAAGTTCATTCATTTCTATAAAAATTTGATAAAGCTTTAATTTAATTTCATTTTAATCTAAAATCAATTTCTCCTTCCATGTATTTTTTTTTACTTGATTCCATGATTGCCATTACTTACTTAGTTTACTTTTAAATGCTTGTACTGTATTTTATGCATTAAGTAATACGAGTATTAAGTTTGATACAAAATTTCAAACGCAAAGAGATCAACGCCGGAGGATATAAATAAAAAGAAATATATGCATATATGATAAGCGTGATGAGTTAAGTTTTTGCCATATACGTCTCTCCGTCCGTTTGTATATACACGAACTAGTTCCTCAGCTCTTACGATATCGCTCGGAAAACTTTCACATGGCGTTATCTCTTTACAAAATTTGGCGTTAATATTTTCCAAGACGACACTATTCAAATCGTACCACTATAGCGTGTAACTTTCATAGAAAGTGATCAAAATCCATTTCTTGTTTCGCAAACTTTTTGATTTTTCTAAAGATCTTCACGAATTTCCACAGTTTTTTAAATAGCGATCTATCCGAAATTTCGCCAAAAGCTGCTCTTTTGCTGGATACTTTAGAATCTTGCTGTCATATAAACTGTTCGATTAAAATCAAGTTTTTATATGGAAAACTTTTTTATTACATTGTCTGCACAAAATTTTGGCATGGGTTACTGCTATAGCGTATAGCTGACAAACTTGTTTATCAAATATCGAGACAGGGACCAAAGGCAATCACTTGCAATTAAAATGTTTAGCTAACAATCATTTTCAGAAATTCTCATGTGTATCAATCGATGCCAATTGAAGTGTTTAAAGTCGAGCACATATGACAGTTGAATGATTTAAGTGACCTAATTTTATTTTAATCAACAATTATTTAGCTGTCATTGTTAATAAACTGAAATGTATATTTACGCATTTCTAGCACATACAAACACTCTTTTATACAAATTTGCTGTCACTAATCTGAGCAATTTATCGATTAATATTCGACCAACCATTCGTTTAATACCAACACATAAACAGCTATCTGCAATTACAAGTGAACATATCTTTGTTGCAACAATTTTTGGAATCAACGTGATTGAGGCAATTTTTGGCCATTAACAGTCAAAGACTATTTTTCCAAAATATTACCAACTTTGATGCTTTACTCATGAAAAGTTTTCAAAATGTTAATAAATCTGGATATAGGAGTATGTATGTAATATTACAAGCAATCATGTCTGTAAATCCAAGCATTTTCAATATGCTTTTTTCCGGGATCAAATTTTTTCAAAAACTGTGTGTATATTGCTCTTTTTAATTTTCCGCGAAACTGCATTTCATGTCTTCGTCCGTTTTATCAAAGCAAATAACAGTTAACACTCACTAATTCAATGAATGTTACTCATACGTCCTGTTGATTACATATATAGGGTGGAATATTTTCATTCGACCAAAATATGTATGAGAGTAATGAATTTCCATTTGTATTCTCACCTTAAAGTGTAGCGTAATTAAATTAATTTTGCACTCAAATGAAAAAGTTCAACCTTCCTACCCTATCTATCGTTTCTGAACTCTACTCTGTTAATATAATACGAGTATATATAAAGTAGTTAAAAAAAGTATTCATTATTTAATTTAGCTATCAGCTTTTGATAGATGATTTTGTGGTTTTGATAAAGTTAGTATGCAGGTCTATTAGCGGTATATTTAAAACCACAAATTAATCTATTTTTATACTTTATCTGCAAATACGTTATTCGAATGACTTTGAAGCTAATGAGAAAATAACTAATAAGTCTTTATGCGAAAAAGGCCAAAAATCTACAAAATGAACCATACAATTATTTATTGCTCGCGCGTCTACTGCATATGTCTGCTAAAGGTATAGCATCTTTACTTAATTATGTAAAATTTGAAAGACGTTATTTCTATGTACAACAAATATGGTCGAAAATGCTTACTGTTCTTCCTACTCCTACTTATATTCATAAAAGTTGCATAAAATCTATTAGTAACCTCATGTTTAGCTTTTCCAACTAATCATTGTTAATTAATTAATTACATTTCAGTGTTATCTAACTCATTTGTTATATATTTTATTATTTATTTAGCAAAAGTACACACAATACAAATCATGATAACGAGAAATAATTTATTGCACGGATTTAACGTAATATGTGAACAACACTCATGCAACAGGAAATAAAATGGTCCAATATTAATCAAAATGTTTGCCCATAGAAACATTTGTGTTTAAAGAATAATATTAAAAACATATTCGAACTTTAATGGATATTTGGTTTTACTAATTATTAAAGCTTGCATATTTATTTGTTTAAAGACATTACATATACTATGTATGCGAAAGTTTACAAGATTTTTTCCACGTTTACAATAGCCAGAAAGAAACGTCGGATACCCTATAAAATATATAGATATATATTACATTAATATAGTTATTGAAATTTCGGAATCATGTACTTATGTATATGGAAAGTATTTTCATTTGACAAGATATCTTCAAGGAACTTGAGAGGGATCATTACCTTATAATATTTTAATCCTCGCAGAAATTGTTCCGATCGGGTGACCACAGCATATAGCTACCATACAAACTAAATGATCAGAATCAAGCACTTGCATGGAATTCGATGAGTTAACTTCATCATATTAAACAAACACATCTGTGTCTGCATTCATTAATTATAAGGTATCATAATGAGCAGTATAATGTTAATGTATAAATTTAACCATTTTATCTTTCATATTTATACGGAAATCATATTGCAGATGAAATACAAATGCGTACAGATAGATGGCCTCCAGAAGACGACGACAGAAACGCAGCACATTCCTGATGTTTAAGATGACCGAAGAATTTCGAACTCTACGTGTGACCAACAAACAACGAATAAACCAAAACAGCTGCTCATACATACACAACCTGTTGCAGTTATTGCAGTTCATCTGCAAAATACTTCATAAAAAATTAAAGTTTTTATCGGCGCAAATATTTACTTTTTAAAAATTGGCGTAAATGATGCATTCCTGGCTGGCTTGAAATGTTCATCAATTGTTTTTGGCACTTCCATGTATATGGTAATTTTAATCATATCTCCCTCATTTAGTACGCCTTAGAATTACTTAATAAGGTAAAGTAACTACTTTTGTGTCATTCGCTTTTCTCTTACATTGCATTATCTTTTCATCATTTTCGTCCTTGAAGTGCAATGCCAACAATTTTCCGCTCGACGAAAGCTTCTTAAACACACTTAACGCCTTCACACAATAACCTTCGCTCCGCACTTTATAGTAATTAGCACATTGTTACAAATAATTGCATTATCTTAACTATACTTAAGCCCTTTTTTCCACTTCACTACTCTTAGCCGCCAGCTGCTCTAGTTTTCCTCGTTTTTCTTCTATGTTTCGATTTTCAGTACGACAGTCTTTAGCGTGACCTTCTGATTGTAAAGTGGGCGAGCGCGGTGATAGTGGTAGTGAGCTTTATTTAATTCTGTTTTTTATACGCAACCGTTAGCTTTCGTTAATAAACGTCTAATTGGCATATCAAGTGGGAAGCTTTGAATTCACAATTTGTTTAAACCATTTTATTGGTCAGTTCAGTTACACTAAAGAAATATGTAGTAAAGTTGAAAAAGTTTTGCCAATCTGTATTGTAATATTTTTTATTGCTTTGATAAGGTAGTCTTCGGGGTACAAACACTGACACATAATGTATGCTGCTAGCCCATTGTAAGTAGTAGCAAGAATCTGCCTTCAACATGGCCAATAAGTTTCTAAATTAACACACACTTCCGCATATCTTCTGCTTTGGTTCTCGGCAAGCGACTGATTTATTCCACGCTTACATTTGACAGGCAGCACGAGAATTCAAATCTCTATGGATTTTATTGTCGTTACATTTAACTTGCTTGCTTGGGTTTTCGCTGGAAAATGCGGTGAAAGAACTGTTTGCCTTGGATAAATGTGCACTAGAAATCTTGATATGCTTCAGTCTTCTTCTTTCGCTTCGCATGAAAAAATCAATAAATTTAAAGACATTCACGACATACACTGTTTGTGTATATGCTAGGTGTATTTTCAATAGTCTTATGGGATTAAGTGGAATTAGTGTAACATGAGAGATTCGAAAGGCCATGGTGAGTGTCTAATACTTAAAATTCTATTGGTAAATTATTATGTAAGAGAATTGTGCATTACAAATGCTTGAACAAAAATTATTTTACAAATATGGAAATTTTAATGCTGTAACGAAACCTAAATCGGAAATAAAGAAAAATGTTTCGAAAGATCGTTGTCATTAATGAATTTCGAAATTCAGTTTTTCTGATCAGTATTACTTACCCGAAATTACCCAGAAAAATACGAAAATATTATTCTCAATATTATTTTCCTCTAAGATCTCAAAAAGGTTTATATTATTCATTATTAAAAATGAAAAATATTCGTAGTAAATATGCATCCTTTTTTATTTATTTTACTTGAATATTGGACGTACTAACCAGAATAAGCTCAAAGCCTTACTTGTCGAATTGCATTATCGTTTTTTTTTATAGTGCATATAAACCAAAGAATCACTTGACCAACTTTCGAGTGCAAATCCATTTAAGCGCAAATCGTTAACCAGAAATTAAAATAAGTAATAATGAGTGTTTGTGAGAATATGGAAATGAAAAATTGCGCATGCTGAAGTCAATAAAGTTAAAGAGTGGAAGTGGGCAAATAATTTTAAACTCTAGCAGAAATATTTAAAACTGTAAATTTTAGATTTGCCATTCTGATATTTTTGGTTGCGGTTTTTTTCATAACAAAATTTAATTTTTAATTTAAAAGAAGCACAAAGTGGTAGATAACCTCATTATTCACTTTGTAGTTTATCATAGAATTTGAATATTTCCTCTATATAGCCGTGTTTATGTCACTTTATAGAAGGGAATACCAGTAAAATAACAATACGACTTGATTTGTATTATTATGAACCTTATCTGCCAAGCAATTTTTGATAATATATGATACATGGGTATGACTTTGTGGAAAAAATGATTTTTCGTCTTTTTAATTCACTTGTACCCATAATAGTTTTATAAAATTGTCAGATAAAGCGCAAAATCATCAGATAAAAAATGGTATCGTTCTATTAATGGTCTACTTGCAATAATTTTATACCAGAAGTGAATTTTTATATAACAGGGTCAATCGAAGAGTCAAATTGAGGTTACATTTGATACTGTGTAAATTTATTTAAGGTGCTTGCGTATTAAGAAAAAGAGTTATATACCATATAGATAGATTTAAAAAAAAAATATTTTTTTTTTTATCTTTTTTCTTAATGTACATATAATTAAAATTGGAAATGCGTTCCAAGCATTAAACGAATCTTTTTCAAAATGGTGTTTTCGTAGTCGGTGACCAACATCACTCGAAAACGGCTAAAGCGATTAGTCTCAAATTTTAACACGAACTTCTTCAATATATTTTTATAAACAATTTGAGGCTGAAATTTTGGTCGAAACTTCATTTTTTTTTAAAACCACTATTGTGTCAAAAATTTTTTTTTAGCTTATTCCATCGATTTGTTTTACTAGACCTAACATTAGTTCAACGATTTTGGTGTTTTGATATCCGACGATCCAGCTCAGATATAAAGAGGAAAAACGTCTTTTTTGAAAGGAGCTCCCGGAGATGTGCTGTTGTTTCCTTCCAAATAAATAGTTTTACTAATACTAAATCTTAAAATACTGTTAAAAAATACCATAATATGTGCACACCTTTTTGGTTTAATAAATTTAAAAGTTTTCTCAAAAAAATTTATGGAAATTCCGTTTTCTTTCGGCCTTCTAATTGTATATAACTCCTTAAGGTGTAACCTTCTTATGTTGGGTATACATTAGATTTAGGCCAAGTGTAGAGTGTGTTCAGTTTCAAATTATACAATTTATTAAAATAAAAAAATTGTATGATTCAATTATTTAAAGAAAGTAAATCACTAATACAAATTAATTCCCAAAAAAAAGATATCATGATATGAGAAATATCACTCATACGCACCATATGAGCACCTAGTTAACCTAGTTATCTCTTAAGTATACTGATACATATATGGATACTTTTAGCACGTAAGCAATGTAAAATACTCATACATATGGATATCACGCTCGGTGCCTTTGCAAGTCAGATGTACTACTTGTTTACTACTCAACCAAGGCTTCCACCGTCTTAACTACTGCTCTCCACGGCATCTTCTTTCACATTTCACACTTTACTTTTAATACTCAAATGCTTCACAGCACACATACACATATACATTCGCACATAACGTGCTCTCCATCTGTTCTTAGCGTCTTACATTGACGCATGCAACTTGCAGCAGGTGCAACATGTACATCGAATGAAAGTATCAATTACTTAAATACTATATTAGCAATCGTCGGTTGGAAAACATTTCAGCAAAGCGCGTCGTACAACTTTTCCATGGAACACTACAAAATAAATAATATTTAGGTTTTAAATTCCACGAGTTAATTGAATTAAAAGAGGTATGTATTATGTAATTAAGTAAAATAATTAAATTCTCTTCTTTTACCATTATTCTCGACAATAAATAGTTTGTTTGTCTGCTCTCACACCATACTCCTGAAATACGTGATTGTAGATATTTATTATTTTATATATTGAGGGACCAGTCAATGTCACCATAAGTCACTTATCTCATAAGATTACGCATATAACTGATGAATTTTATTTGTGAGCACAAAATAATTTCACAGATTATTTATCTCTTTATCATTAATTTTCGGAAAAAACCATGTCAGGAACGTTATTTATCACCTTAAATCAATTCTACTCTCAGATAATCCTTACCCATCCTGCTTTAACCTCGTAACTATAGAAAGCTTAAACTCTACAACGTGGCCACTTTGGATTCAAGCGAATAGTTTATCTTAACTGACAGCAACTTCGTTTTATACGCTCAAATCCAGTGGGAATGTTCATTCATTGCGGTGTTTAGAAGCTGTTCACTCCATCATTTTATGCAAGTATTATAGCACGTAGAGAGTTTATCGTCGAAGTGTTTACTATAAATTCGAAATAAAAGTAACACGCATACATTCATACATATACCCATAAGCACATAATGGTTACATATGGTGCTTGAGCTCTATTGGCAACCGTCGCACCATTTTTCTGAATAACTAAGTGAAGTTTTAAAAAGCCATTAGAAAACACACGATGCCGCTGGTAGCAAAAATGTCTGTGACAGTGGCAAGTGACAGTTTTATTATAAGTGCTTCGCCGCCATGGGTATGATTCTTCTTATCTCTATATATTTTTTGTAAAAATAATTACAAACTTACATTTTTATGATTAAACGATATTTAGCTTATTTTTGGTTTTTATAACTTATAGTATGTCCCTTTTTATGACATGGTGTATGAACGGACTGTTGTAAGAATAAATTTTACGCCGATTATCTTTTAAAATCGCTTTCTTATATGAAAAAAACTATTAACACCTCTTATGTAGACATCTTAATTTTTCATTTAAATAAGTATTTATCAAAGATCAAAAAATTCCGTACTAATTTGAAAGTAAAAGGCTTGGTTGCGTTGAATCCTAATATTCAAACTGAAAATTTAGAATGCAATAACATACAAATCGACTTGGAGCATAATGTACGTTAGAGTGTACTAATTGCAATTCATTTGCCGCCGAAAAAGTTCCCAGTTACTGTTGTCTTTTCGACTGCTATATGTTATCTGCTCTTATAAATGAATTTTTGCCTCAAAATAGATTTCTTGCTTTCATTTCCACATTCAATTAATGTTCCCAGCTATTTAGCTAATGATAATGGTGATGATGCTGGCAGTTTACAGCCAACGAAAACTAATAGACACAGAAAAATCGTATTAAGCAGACCACAATGCAGAACAACGCTGTGGTTTTGTGCGAAAACTAAGCTAAAAATGTAGCCAACTGCGGTGAAATTAATTGCGCACCACTCACAGTGCAAGTACATGCATATCTACGCATTTATTTACGTAATAAAAGCTTAGAATGTGTGGTGTCGACAGTAACAAATAAAGTAAAAAGTTGAAATTCGCTGGTGCAGTTGACATATTTTATAAGACCCACACAAACACTGACATTCCGATTGCGTGATTAAGAGCACAGGTAGTTCAGTAGAATATATATCTTCCACACCTAATTTTACTACTTTAAACTGGAAGAAATTGTGGGATTCTTCTACTACCCCAGATTCAACGCTGTTTAAAACGTTCTCGTTTAGACTGCTTCATCCAGTTTACCCTCCTGTTAGAGATATGAATAAAAATCTAAATATAAGAAGAGTATTTGCCCCATTCATTTTGGATGTATGCCCTGACGATTTTTTTATAAATCGAGTTGGAGGATGCGCTCTAAAATGGATCACCTAGTTTCCCTCGAATGTAAATATCACAGATGTGGCTGTTGTTGTTACTAAAAAAAGACAATACATTCACGAAACACATTGCCAAATAAAACTCGCAAATAAACAAATAAAAATCGTAAAGAATGTGCCAGCATTTCATCAGTATCAGAAACGCAACAAATCTGAAATCGCGTAATCAATGAGAATATTTCCCCACCGCACACAAACATTGACAAAATGTCAACGATTTTTTTTGCACAGCAGAGAACAATATAAACAGATCCGCTCACGCTGTTCCAGTTTCCTGCTCTGTTTGCGCTACTCGTTGTTTTTATTTATTTGCGGGACTGTTGTGTTTTGCCGGCACCAAGTATCCAATGTGACAGTTTCTGCTTCGTTCAAAGGTCGGTTGAACTGCCGTTATGAAACGCAAAGGGTCGACAGGCTGTGATCATTCTAATGGAAGAGTTCAAAGTCCGGTTAGAATTTTTAAACTAAGCATGCTTTAAAGAACTTGAAATACAGAAATGAACTATTTCTAGCACAAATTTTTGAGTAAAATGACAAAACTGCAGTAATGGGTTGCCTCAATTTGTTAGCATTCAAGTTAAGATTTAGCTCCATATCCAATGTAAAATATTTATTTAAATTCCACAAATAATTTTCGTCAAACCAAATATCTGGCGTAGTCTACTACCTATGCCCTTTCCACAAGTACCTTTTTAAGTTTTCGACAAGTTTACATATGTTTCTATTAATATGATACCATGCTTCAAACAAAACAAGGTTATGCAAATGAATTCAATTTATTCCACTCGAAAAGAATTCTGCAAGTTAAATGAAAGTTAAATACAAGTGAACCTGATTGGCGGTATTAAGCAAAATGTAGGAAGGCAAGTGTTTTAACTACAAATCGGTATATGACACACAAATAAGTAATTGTAATGCCGATTCGAAGCAGCTTAAACACATATACATATGTACATGTTGGCACATTAAATTGTTAGTGTAATATAAACTGCGAGTAAAACAATTCGAACATAATGTCCTGATTATCGCTGAGCTGCTCATGTGCAAACAAACATATGCAAGTACCAAGGGCAGGTATTGACGTGTATATCAGATTGCAGCTAGCCCCGTAAAGTGGTTGTGTGGCGTGACACACAGGTCACGTAATTTCAACAGTCTGCTGCAATTGCAATTCCCAATGCTG
>NW_024394426.1:0-4238 GCF_016617805.1 Bactrocera tryoni
CTATAGTGGCCATATAAAGGAGCGCAAGTTTGGTGTGGGATTCGTGGTGGGAGGGAGACTCCGCCGCCGAGTTCTACCACTCACTCCGGTGAATGAACGTCTAGCCACAATCCGCATCAAAGCGAGGTTCTTCAACATATCGCTGATCTGCGCCCACGTCCCGACGGAAGAGAAGGACGATGTGACCAAAGATGCCTTTTATGAGCGCTTGGAGCGCACCTATGAGAGCTGCCCCCGCCACGATGTCAAAATCGTGCTTGGCGACATTAACGCCAGGGTGGGCAAAGAAGGTACTTTTGGCACTACTGTCGGTAAATTCAGCCTCCACGACGAAACTTCCCCAAATGGGTTGAGGCTGATTGACTTCGCCAGAGCCCGAAATATGGTTATCTGTAGTACTAGATTCCAGCACAAGAAAATACATCAAGCAACCTGATTGTCTCCGGATCGAAAAACTACCAACCAGATCGATCATGTTGTGATAGACGGAAGAAACGACTCGGGCCACTATCTTGTTGCAGACAAGATTCGCACCCGCCTCTGTGCAGCAAAAATCGCACGTCAACAAACACAAGGAAGGTTCGACGTCGAAAAGCTGCAATCACAACAGACAGCAGAACGATTTTCTACTCGGCTTGCATTCTGCTCAACAACTCGGTATAAGGGAACTGTGGGAAGGCATTTGAAACTCTTTACGTACAGCTGCAACCGAAACCATTGCTTTTCGGAAAATGCAATTCCGGGACAGCTGTTACGACGAGGGGTGTCGTGTCGCAGCGGAGAGAAAACAGACCTTGCAACGTTACGATCGACCACAACACTTGCGGGATGTGATAGATACCGTGAGTTGAAGAGGGAAGCAAGACTCATTTGCAGATAGAAAAAGAAAGAGACCGAAATGCCTGAGTCCGAAGAGCTTGATAAACTGGCCGACAGGGGTAATGCTCGAAAAAGGTGATATAGTGACCGATGTCCAGAGCATACCTAAATTATGGAGGGAACACTTCTCCAGCCTGCTGAATGGCAGTGAACGTACAACGTCAAGAGAAGGCGAACCCGATTCCCCTATCGATGACGCTGGAGCAGACGTTCCATTGCCCGACCAAGAAGAAGTTCGAATAGCAATTACTCGTCTGAAGAACAACAAAGCGGCGGGGGCCAATAGAGTGCCGGCCGTGCTATTCAAACACGGCGGCGAAGAACTGATAAGGAGCAAGCATCAGCTTCTTTGCAAAATATGGTCGAACGAAAGCATTCCCAACGATTGGAATTTAAGTGTGCACTGCCCAATCCACAAAAAGGGAGACCCCACAATCGGCACAACTACCATAGGATAACCCTCCTTAGCATCGCGTATAAGGTTCTATCGAGCGTGTTGTGTGAAAAATTAAAGCCCACCGTCAACAAACTGATTGGACCTTATCAGTGTGGCTTTGGACCTGACAAATCAACAACTGACCAGATTTTCACCATGCGCCAAATCTTGGAAAAGACCCGTGAAAGGAGAATCGACACACACCACCTCATCGTCGATTACAAAGCTGTTTTCGACAGCACGAAAAATAGCTGCCTTTATGCCGTGATGTCTGAATCTTGTATGATATTGATATCATCGGCCTCAACACCCACGCCGCTAGTTCTGTTTTCTCCAGACTGAACAAGGTAGCGAGAGTAAGACGAAATTTCTCCTGTGAATAACCAAACAGTCATCACACTCGCGACGTGGCTGTCACGTCACTGTTGACAGTCATAACTTTGAACTTGTAGATAGTTTCGTATATTTGGGAACCAGCATAAACACCACCAAAAATGTCAGCCTGGAAATCCAACGCAGGATAACTCTTACCAACAGGTACTACTTCGGACTGAGTAGGCAATGAAAAGTAAAGTCCCGACGAACAAAAACCAAACTCTATAAGTCACTCATAATTCTCGTCATGCTATGTAGTGCAGAGGCTTGGACGATGACATTAAGTGATGAGTCGACGTTGAGAGTTTTCGAGAAAAAGTTTCTTGCTTTGTGGATGATAGAAGACGACGCTATGTCCAGCTTTATAAATAAATTTTATTCAACAGTGGACAAGCTTTCGGAGGTTGACATTAAGCTCAGTGAAGAGTTGGCTGTAATAAAATTACTTTCAAGCTTTCCCAAACGCTTTGGAAATTTCGTGATCGCCATGGAAACACGTGATAGCCTGCCTTCCCTTGAGATATTAAAAATAAAGTTATTGGAAGAAGGAGATCGCAGGGGCAGATCACCACGTAATCGTTTTACAAATTATGTCCCACAAGCAGAGGATGTTATGTTGGCCGACAACAACATTATACGCGCAGTAGACAAAGGTGACGTTGTAGTTCAAACAGATTTTGGTGAGCTAAGGTTAGAGAACGTATTGCATGTCCAGCAAATGAAGGGGAATTTTCTTTCGGTGAATCGAGCTGCCGAACGTGGCTTCACAATAAGCTTTAACAACGAAAATGCTATCGCCAGCTAGAATGGCGAACAAATGTTAAAAGCCGAAAAGAGAAATAAATTGTTTGTATTTCAATGTATTAACAACGCGTGTCTTGGTGCAGAACAGTGCAGTGCAGAAGTTTGATATGACCACTTAAATTAGGGCTGTTTGGTGAAACTAACAAAATATAGGCATAGAAAATGCGAAGCTCGCAGACAGTACGCAGTGTAAAACGTGTCAGAAAAGTAAAATCCACACTCAACCGTTTTCAGCGGCCTCTGAAAATTTAATATTCATCAATCACATGTCTCGGCGTATTTTCGCATTTTTTCTCAAGTCTAAAGATGATGTGTTTTAAATTTCGTAACTTTCAAGAAAATGGGCGAATGCCAGACTGGGCGGAAAATCAAGGTTTTACGGAGCGACAACGGGCAAGAATACATCAACAAGCTTTTCAATGGTCCCAAACCCAGCGCACAACCGTATGCAGGGGATGCTTCGCCTTCTCACTCCCAAGTGAATGGTGATCAGAGATCTTTCCTCACTTGCGCGAACTTGTACAAATGGCCCCATCCTCCAATCCGAATCGGTTGCGCATAGAAAATAAACGAATCTGTAGGCGTACATTTCTTTACATTAAAATATAGCATTATATTTCTCATTTAACATCGAAAATGCTCAATTCTGTATGCATTATTACCTAAATATTTAATTAATGTAGGCCTAATAAGTTATATATTTACATATTTAGTTGCTGGGAATTATATGTTTGATGACATATCAAAAGACCAAGCGGTCGCGCATATTCATGTACATATGTATGTAATTATGTGTGCATGTAAGCAAATATGACATTCCATACGTATAATATTTGTAAATTTGTCTAGACCCAACTTAGTATGTAAATGTGTACACTTATTGCTTCATGCGAAATCTCCGTTGTCACATACAATTAATGGCGAAGCTCATGTTTTGTCGAAGAGTCAATATGTCGAAGAACTGACGCGATTACAAAGCGTCACAACATTGTGTTTTTGGTAGAAAATCCGAGTTGTGCCGAAAACACAAACGAACGAAACCACGGAAAAATATTTTAGAATTGACAAATATTATAAATCGACAACAACTAAGTTGCCAATTTTCTCACTTCTTTCTGTGAAGAAACATCAAAAAGTTGTTCAATTTATGATTTCTAGCTTTTGCCATCGTCGCGAAAAGACGCTTGTAGGAAAAGGCAAGCTCATGAATGAAAATGTTATTGTTGTGTGTTTTTCTACAAATTTGGGCATCGACTATATGGTTTCCATATTGAAGTGCTGAACACATAAGTAGAGCGCGACAGAGCGCAAGCGACATCTGTCTGTCTGTTGAATATCTCGAGAAGTATTAATGATAGCGATTTTGACCTTGGACCTTTTTTATAGCAAATATAATTTCCTACAAATTTGTCGTGTAAATTTTTTCTATACAACAACAGGGTATAACGCGCCAGCTGACGGTACCCTACAGTCCCCAACAGAATAGCGCCGCAGAACGAGTGCACCGCATTCTTGTTGAGATGGCAAATACGCTCAAATATGCCAGAGTTTCTATGGGCAGAGGCAATACAGACAGTGTGCTATACACGCAACAGATCGCCAACTTCACCGTGGATTGGCATGACACCAAATGAAGCTTGGAATGGTAGAAAACCGAATGTAAAAAATAGGCGTACATTTGGGTCCGTGGCTGTTGGCTTAGACAAAACCCGAAAAAAATAAATTCCATGCGAAAGGTAAAGAG
>NW_024394427.1:0-4632 GCF_016617805.1 Bactrocera tryoni
AAATCAATTCTACACCTTAATCTTATACAACTCTACGAAAGCTCCAATAACATCAAAACGGCTAAATAGCATAAATATGTAAAGTTCATATTTTTACGCATCTTGATATCGATTGCTTAATGTGTATGTACTAAAAAATCGGTTCTACACCTTAATACAAGATTGTGAAATTGCTCCAATACACTGTCGCTATTGCTATAGGACAACTCTATGACAACTCCAGTAACATCAAAACGGCGAGCTAGCGTAAATATGTAAAGTTCATATTTTTGCGCAACCTGATAGCGAGTGCATAATGTGTATGTACCAAAAAATCAGTTCTTCATCTTAATTTAGGACTGTTAAGTTGTTCCAAATACACTGTCGCTATTGCTATAGGACAACTCCATGAGAACTCCAATAACATCAACACGGGTAATTAGCAAAAATATGTAAAGTTCATATTTTTACGCAACCTGATATCGATTGCTTAATGTGTATGTACCAAAAATCAATTCTACACCTTAATCTTATACAACTCTACGAAAGCTCCAATAACATCAAAACGGCTAAATAGCATAAATATGTAAAGTTCATATTTTTACGCAACCTGATATCGATTGCATAATGTGTATGTGCCAAAAAATCAATTCTACACCGTAACTTAAGATTGTGAAATTGCTCCAAAGACACTATCGTTATGGCTATTCGACAACTCTATGAAAGCTCCAATAAAATCAAAACGGCTAAATAACATAAATATGTAAAGTTTATATTTTTACGCAACCAGATATCGATTGCATAATGTCTATGTACGAAAAAATCAATTCTACACCCTAATTTAGGATTGTTAAATTGTTCTTAATACACTGGCGCTGTTGCTATAGGACAACTCTATGACAACTCCAATAACATCAAAACGGCTAGTTGGCATAAATATGTAAAGTTCATATTTTTACGCAACTTGATATCGATTGCTTACTGTGTATGTATCAAAAAATCGATTCTACACCGTAACTTAAGATTGTGAAATTGCTCCAAAGACACTATCGTTATGGCTATACGACAACTCTATGAAAGCTCCAATAAAATCAAAACGGCTAAATAACATAAATATGTAAAGTTTATATTTTTACGCAACCAGATATCGATTGCATAATGTCTATGTACGAAAAAACCAATTCTACACCCTAATTTAGGTTTGCTAAATTGTTCTAAATACACTGGCGCTGTTGCTATAGGATAACTCTATGACAACTCCAATAAAATCAAAACGGCTAGTTAGCATAAATATGTAAAGTTCATATTTTTACGCAAGTTGAAATCGATTGCTTAGTGTGTGTGTATCAAAAAATCGATTCTACACCATAATATAAGCTTGTGAAGTTGTTCCATATACACTGGCTATTGCTATAGGACAACTCTATGAAAGCTCCAGTAACAACAAAACGGCTAGTTAGCATAAATATGTAAAGTTCGTATTTCTACGCAACCTGATATCGAGTGCATAATGTGTATGTACCAAAAAATCAGTTCTACATCTTAATTTAGGACTGTTAAGTTGTTCCAAATACAATGTCGCTATTGCTATTGGACAACTCTATGACAACTCCAATAACATCAAAACGAGTAATTAGCAAAAATATGTAAAGCTCATATTTTTACGCATCTTGATATCGATTGCTTAATCTGTATGTACTAAAAAATCGATTCTACACCTTAATATAAGATTGTGAAATTGAGCCAAATACACTGTCGCTATTTCTATACGACAACTCCATGAGAACTCCAATAACATCAAAACGGCTAATTAAAAGAAATATGTAGTAAATTTCACATTTTTACGCATCTTGATATCGGTTGATTAATGTGTATGTACTAAAAAATCGATCCTACACCTTAGTTTAAGATTATGAAATTGTTCCAAATACACTGTCGCTATGGCTATACGACAACTCTATGACAACTCCAATAACATCAAAACGGCTAAATAGCACAAATATGTAAAGTTCATATTTTTACGCAACCTGATATCGATTGCATAATGTGTATGTACAAAAAAATCAATTTTACACCTTAATTTAGGATTGTTAAATTCTTAAAAATACACTGTCGCTGTTGCTATAGGACAACTCTATGACAACTCCAATAACATCAAAACGGCTAGTTAGCATAAATATGTAAAGTTCATATTTTTACGCAATCTGATATCGATTGCATAATATGTATGTACCAAAAAAATCAATTTTACACCTTAATTAAAGATTGTAAAATTGTTCCAAATACATTGTCGCTATTGCTAAAGGACAACTCTATGACAACTCCAATAACATCAAAACGGCGAGTTAGCATAAATATGTAAAGTTCATATTTTTACGCAACTTGATATCGATTGCTTAATGTGTATGTATCGAAAAAAAGATTCTATACCTTAACTTAAGATTGTGAAATTGCTGTAAAGACACTGTCGTTATGGCTATACGACAACTCTACGAAAGCTCCAATAACATCAAAACGGCTAATTAACAGAAATATGTAAAGTTCATATTTTTACGCATCTTGATATCGATTGCTTAATGTGTATGTACTAAAAAATCCATTCTACACCGTAACTTAAGATTGTGAAATTGCTCCAAAGGCACTGTCGTTATGGCTATACGACAACTCTATGAAAGCTCCAATAACATCAAAAGGCTAAATAGCATAAATATCTAAAGTTCATATCTTTACGCAACTCGATATCGATTGGTTAATGTGCGTGTATCAAAAAACCGATTCTACACTTTAACTTAAGATTGTGAAATTGCTAAAAAGACACTGTCGTTATGGCTATACGACAACTCTATGAAAGCTCCAATAACATCAAAACGGCTAAATAGCATAAATATGTAAAGTTCATATTTTTACGCAACTCGATATCGATTGCTCAATGTGCGTGTATCAAAAAATCGGTTCTACACCTTAATATAAGATTGTGAAATTGCTCCAAACGCACTGTCGTTATGGCTATACGACAACTCTATGAAAGCTCCAATAACATCAAAACGGCTAATTAACAGAAATATGTAAAGTTCATATTTTTACGCATCTTGATATCGATTGCTTAATGTGTATGTATGTACTAAAAAGTCAATTATACACCTTAATTTGGGATTGTTAAATTGTTCCAAATACATTGTCGCTATTGCTATAGGACAACTCTATGACAACTCCAATAACATCAAAACGGCTAGTTAGCATAAATATGTAAAGTTCATATTTTTACGCAACTTGATATCGATTGCTTAATGTGTATGTATCAAAAAATCGATTCTACACCTTAATTTAAGATTGAAAAATTGTTCCAAATACACTGTCGCTATTGCTATAGGGCAACTCTATGATAACTCCTATAACAAAAAAACGGCTAATTTGCATAAATATGTAAAGTTCATATTTTTACGCATCTTGATATCGATTGCATAATATGTATGTACCAAAAAATCAATTTTACACCTTAACTTGAGATTGCAAAACTGTTCCAAATACACTGTCGCTATTGCCATAGGACAACTCTATGACAACTCCAATAGCATCAAAACGGCTAATTTGCATAAATATGTAAAAGTTCATATTTTTACGCATCTTGATATCGATTGCTTAATGTGTATGTACCAAAAAATCAATTTTACATCTTAATTTAAGATTGTAAAATTGTTCCAAATACACTGTCGCTATTGCTATAGAGCAACTCTATGACAACTCCCATAACTTCAAAAGCGGTAATTAGCATAAATATGTAAAGTTCATATTTTTACGCAATTTGATATCGATTGCTTAATGTGTATGTATCGAAAAATCGATTCTACACCTTAACTTAAGATTGTGAAATTGCTCCAAAGACACTGTCGTTATGGCTATACGACAACTCTATGAAAGCTCCAACAACATCAAAACGGCTAAATAGCATAAATATGTAAAGTTCATATTTTTACGCAACTCGATATCGATTGCTCAATGTGCGTGTATCAAAAAATCGGTTTTACACCTTAATATAAGATTGTGAAATTGCTCCAAACGCACTGTCGTTATGGCTATACGACAACTCTATGAAAGCTCCAATAATATCAAAATGGCTAAATACCATAAATATGTAAAGTTCATATTTTTACACAACCTGATATCGATTGCATAATGTGTATGTACCAAAAAATCAATTCTACACCTTAATTTAGGATTGTTAAATTGTTCCAAATACACTGTCGCTATTGCTATTGGACAACTCTATGACAACTCCAATAACATCAAAACGGGTAACTAGCAAAAATATGTAAAGTTCATATTTTTACGAAACTTGATGTCGATTGCTTAATGTGTATGTATCAAAAAATCGATTCTACACCTTAACTTAAGATTGTGAAATTGCTAAAAAGACACTGTCGTTATGGCTATACGACAACTCTATGAAAGCTCCAATAACATCAAAACGGCTAAATAGCATAAATATGTAAAGTTCATATTTTTACGCACCTCGATATCGATTGCTTAATGTGCATGTATCAAAAAATCGGTTCTACACCTTAATAGAAGATTGTGAAATTGCTCCAAAGGCACTGTCGTTATGGCTATACGACAACTCTATGAAAGCTCCAATAACATCAAAAGGCTAAATAG
>NW_024394428.1:0-2270 GCF_016617805.1 Bactrocera tryoni
CTGAAGTGGACATAAAGCCATAACGGCAGTGCATTTGGAAGAATTCCGCAATCTCATGTTAATGTGTAAAGTCGATTTTCTTGTATATACACATTTAGCAATCGATATTGAGTTGCTTCAATTCATTTACTTCACTTATTTTAGTTAATAACATTCTTCATCTTACTGAAGCGGACATAAAGCTATAACGGCAGTGCATTTGGAAGAATTCCACAATCTTATATTAAGGCAAAATGTCGATTTTCTTGTAAATACACATTTAGCAATCGATATTGAGTTGCTGCAAATCATTAATTTAACATATTTGAGTTAATTTACCTTCTTCATCTTACTGAAGTTGTCATAAAGCCATAACGGCAGTGCATTTGGAATAATTCCACAATCTTAAACTTAGATATAAAGTCAATTTTCTTGTATATACACATTAAGCAATCGATATTTAACATATTTAAGTTAATTTACCTTCTTCATCTTACTGAAGTGAACACAAAGCCATAAAGGCAGTGCATTTGGAAGAATTCCACAATCTTATGTTAATGTGTAAAGTCGATTTTCTTGTATATACACATTCAGCAATCGATATTGAGTTGCTTCAATTCATTTACTTCACTTATTTTAGTTAATAACATTCTCCATCTTACCGAAGTTGTCATGAAGCCATAACGGCAGTGCATTTGGAATAATTCCACAACCTTATATTCAGGTAGAAAGTCGATTTTCTTTTATATACACATTTAGCAATCGATATTGAGTTGCTGCAAATCATTAATTTAACATATTTAAGTTAATTTACCTTCTTCATCTTACTGAAGTGGACATAAAGCCATAACGGCAGTGCATTTGGAAGAATTCCACAATCTTATATTGAGGTATAAAATCAGTTTTCTTGTATATACACATTTAGCGATCGACACTGAGTTGCCTCAAATCACTAGTTTAACATATTTAAGTTAATTTACTTTTTTCATCTTACTGAAGTTGACATAAAGCCATAAAGGCAGTGCATTTAGAAGAATTCCACAAACTTATATTAAGTTAGAAAGCCGATTTTCT
This sequence comes from Bactrocera tryoni, assembly GCF_016617805.1. Taxonomy (NCBI): domain Eukaryota; kingdom Metazoa; phylum Arthropoda; class Insecta; order Diptera; family Tephritidae; genus Bactrocera; species Bactrocera tryoni. Next base: position 1,054 of record NW_024394428.1, read on the forward strand.
TGTATATACACATTTAGCCATCGATTATGAGTTGCTGCAAATCATCAGTTTATTATATTTAAGTTAATTTTCCTCTTTCATCTTACTGAAGTGGACATAAAGCCATAAAGGCAGTGCATTTGGAACATTTCCACATTGTCATATTGAGGTATAAAATCGATTTTCTTGTATGTACATATTTAGTAATCGACACTGAGTTTCTTCAAATCATTTACTTCACTTATTTTAGTTAAAAAACATTCTTCATCTTACTGAAGTGGACATGAAGCCATAACGGCAGTGCATTTGGAATAATTCCACAACCTTATATTCAGGTAGAAAGTCGGTTTTCTTTTATATACACATTGAGCAATCGATATTTAGTTGCCTCAATTCATTTACTTCACTTATTTTAGTTAATAACATTCTTCATCTTACCGAAGTTGTCATGAAGCCATAACGGCAGTGCATTTGGAATAATTCCACAACCTTATATTCAGGTAGAAAGTCGATTTTCTTTTATATACACATTTAGCAATCGATGTTGAGTTGCTGCAAATCATTAATTTAACATATTTAAGTTAATTTACCTTCTTCATCTTACTGAAGTGGACATAAAGCCATAACGGCAGTGCATTTGGAAGAATTCCACAATCTTCTATTAAGGTATAAAATCGATTTACTTATTTATACACATTTAGCAATCGACACTGAGATGCTTCAAATCATTTACTTCACTTATTTTAGTTAATAACATTCTTCATCTTACCGAAGCTGTCATGAAGCCATAACGGCAGTGCATTTGGAATAATTCCACAACCTTGTATTCAGGTAGAAAGTCGATTTTCTTTTATATATACATTTAGCAATCGATATTGAGCTACTGCAAATCATTAATTTAACATATTTGAGTTAATTTACCTTCTTCATCTTACTGAAATGGACATAAAGCCATAACGGCAGAACATTTGGAAGAATTCCGCAGTCTCATATTAAGGTATAAAGTCGAATTTCTTGTATATACACATTTAGCAATCGACACTGTGTTGCCTCAAATCACTAGTTTAACATATTTAAGTTAATTTACTTTTTTCATCTTACTGAAGTGGACATAAGGCCATAAAGGCAGTGCATTTAGAAGAATTCCACAATCTTACATTAAGGTAGAAAGCCGTTTTTCTTGTAAATACACATTTAGCAATCGATACTGAGTTGCTCCAAATCATTTACTTCACTTA
>NW_024394429.1:0-2692 GCF_016617805.1 Bactrocera tryoni
ATATATTCTTATTGCACACAAAGTTTCGATTCTACATACATAAATGTATAGTATACCTAACTATCTCCATGCTCAAGGGTTCAAGCAAAAACATCGTGTTATACTGTTATACAGCTTTTGTTATCGTGAATAAGTTCAGTATATACTACATTTCCCTCGAAGTGCATAAAGCTTTTGCGCATGAAGCTCTCAAATTTCCGGTGACTTTTATTTTAACAAAGCTTTCCAAATATTTGTTCGAACATTCAGTGCTATTGAAACGACGACATGCTTCTAACGGATGTACAGGTATTATTTGACTTTAGTTGGAGAAATCGGAATTTAGCTAGAATCGAATGACTGGTATAAATGAGGTATGCTGTCTAAATCAGTTAGAAATAAGTAGATGTTTGATCTTTCAAACATGTGTTCTATTCGCTGTGAACTTGAAGATGGAGTTGTCATGTGACATTTTATATTCACTACTTAATATAAGGATACTAACAAGCCTGAGGAAAGAGTTTGGAAAAATTTGTACTCTGTTGTTTTCCCAAAACCTTTATTATTTTGTAGAATTCGAAATTATTCAAAAAGCTGCCGCATACGTGTGAACATATCATACTCAAATTGGCATGCTCTTAAGATCTTACCTTTTTATTTTCATGAAAGTGACTCTGAAGGAGAATCTCAAGCTATTCTAAAGGGATCAATGTGAACTCCATCTTGATGCCAAGGTATTTTCCAAGGGAACTCAAGACCTCTTTATTTTTCTTTGCGTACCAAATTCAATAAGTTTTATATCATCCAAGAGGGAGAAGATCTGTAGGACACTAAGTAACGACTTAGGCATGGTAGCGAAAACAACCATTTAACCGGCAGTTAAAGTTACTGCTTGAGATTGTTATGACCAATAATAAAATAAACTTCGTAACTTAGGGCATATCGGCGGCCTAGGAAAATAACTTTGTCAGAGCTGTTGAAACTTCGTGGCCTTCCATGACTATAAAAAGTTCATTAGGACAATCTGCAGTGAAACTCACTTGGCAAACAGAAATGACACCTTTAGAAACCATATTTATGCTTTCGCAGATAAAAGAAGAACTTTCCAACCTGAGTACTATTGGTGAGTAGGTGAGTGTTTTTATCAAAAACATATTTTAGAATCGAATAACTGTATTGAGATTTTAATAACTTTTGCAGCGTTTGTATAAGATTCCATGACGTGTGGCTGAATTAGAGACTTCTTTATAAAAGTGTTCTATTTTAAGAACTTTTGAGGAAAATTTACAAGTCTTTATTTAACACCATTTTAACCTCCTATGATGACTTTGAACAAGTCCGAAATGGCGCCAGTTGCTTCTTAGTTTCGAAAGCTATTTCGAAACGCCAAGTCATTCTATATTTAATCATATCAATATGGCTAATGACTTTCTTGTTCTCTCTTACAGCTAGGACTTAATACTATAATAACATAACTTAAAAGTTTGCATGCATAATCACGCTTTTATTCGTTAAACGCTTCTAACGTCCTCATGAAACATATCTAGCCCTCTATGTCATACAAGTGCAGTATTATTTGCAAATAACTTGTGACCATGTATTCTTTGTAGCGTCGTTATATCGCCAGTAGCCCTACTGGGACTATTACTCTTGGAATGCAAACTGATTACAGAGGAGTGAATTGGAGTGCTTTAGACTATTTAATCAATAAATCTTAATATACCAATGTTGACTACTACAAGATTGGGATCCAAATCGATATTATGTCTTCTTAAATAATTGAAAGGTATAACATTAGCTGAACTGCTTGAACTTGGAGCTGAAAACAGGGACATTCGCATCTTTAAAATTTGTATTCATACACATCTTAATAAAGGCTTACCATATTCATATTACCAATTCCATATTTATGTAGTATACCTATATATGTATGTATGTGCCCCAAAAAACAGACGTCAGTCCAAATAAAACATAACTACAACCTTAAACTTATTCGCTTTCTCTTACATATTTTCTGGTATTTTGCGTTGAAAATTTCACAAACATCCTCATCACGACTAGTCTGGTTTAGAGAAAGAAGAATGAATGTGGAAGGTAAAGAAGCAATAAAGTATGCCTGGTAGAAAGCGCAAATTGTTTTGTAGGAAAAACTACCAACGTTAAGTTTCAAAAATTCTTCGGTTGATACACAAAAGTCAAGTTCACAGGAGCAAATAATATTAAACAACCTATTGCAAGTTATGAAAACTACGAAACATTATATATAAGAGAGAAAAATTAAAGAAAGTCTCTTAATATTTAAAATTGGCATGTTAGTGCTTCTATTTAGTTTAAATATCGGGAGAGAACCTCAATTTTGTTAGCTAAAGCCCAGTGTCCCGGCTGACTGCTTTCTACTCAGAAATTATTATAAATGTTAGGCGTTGTTGTGCAGGTTCTGCCGATCTCCGTCGTGGCTCCCCTATACGTATAGACAAAACTTCTTTATTTTATATATAGTACTCTTTATTTACCATATACCATCCGGTTCCTATAATTCTTCTTCGGCTTGTGTATATCTGCTTATGGAAATATGTAATTCTATCTCATTTATATTGCTCACTGCATATAGCTTTTTTTTCATAAACCGCTTTACAAGCTATTGTGCAGCCTCACCGTGTTTCGGGTTGAGTTGCATGACTCTATTTTTTTTGGTGCTTTTGCATGTTTGCAG
>NW_024394430.1:0-3941 GCF_016617805.1 Bactrocera tryoni
CAAGCTTCAAATACAATTTGAATATGTAGAAGAAGCATATTTGGAGACTCAAAATATCTAACTTAAAGAAATAACTGAAGACTCTAATGATAAACAAATAGAGGAATTTCGAGAAAAATATTCAATTACCCTCGAAAAACTTTCAGAAATATTAAAGAGAAATAATACAACACAAAAAATGTGTTCTAATATAAAACTGCAGAAAATTAAAACTCCGATATTTTGTGGTGAAATGAAACAATGGTCGTCATTCCGCGATCTTTTTAAGAGTTTGGTGCATAATGCGAAGCATTTTACTGAGGCGGAGCAGATGTTCCAATTGAAGGCATCATTAGGCGGAGAAGCCGGTAAATTAATTAAACATCTAGAATAGAAGACTACAATTTATAGCACAAGTAGACAGACTACTGGAACAACTGACAGCAAATGGAGAAAGTGCAGCAAGCATGAAGCAGCTGTTGGATACCACCAAGGAATGTATTTGCGCTTTAAAAGGATTCAATTTAGATTTAAACGACGAACAAGCCATCATAGCTCGAATAGTGGTTCGAAAACGAGACAATGAAAGTCTACGTTTATATGAGCAGAACGTAAAACAAAGTAGGGAAATACAAAGCCTAGATGATGCCTTCAGTTTTCTAAAGCAGCAAAATCAAGCGCTAGAAGCAATACGAGGCAGAAAGACAGCTAAATGGAACAACTAAAAGCAGCCACAACGAACACCTGCATTTTATACAGCTGCTCAAAAAAAATGTGTATACTGCAGAAAGTTTCAGGCATTGACTACGATGAATCCAAGGATATTCATAGCAAACAACAAGCTATGCTACATTTGCCTTGATCACGTATATGAAGGCAATTGTAATAATAAGAAAAATTGCAAAAGAAATCATCATAATTTATTGCATCACAATGAATTCCAAAAAGGAAAAGAAGGAAATGAAGAAAATGAAGAAAATATAACAAAAAACTCCTCCACAATGATGACAAAACACTCGGAAACAGCTATACCCCTAGCAACAGCACAAATAAGAGTGAAGGCAGCAGATGGAGAGTACATGACACTGCGAGCTTTAATCGACCAAAGATCTCAAAAGACTGCTATTTCCGAAGAAGCATGTCATATACTTCATTTGCCAAAAAGAAGAGAAGTAACTGAACTACAAGGTTGAGGCAATACCACAGTGGGTGTGTCCAAATTTAAAATCAGCATTGAAATCAAGCCGAGATCCCTAAGCAACGAAGCATACAATGTCGAAGCACTAATTTTGCGAAATTAGCGAGTGCTCAACCAGACAAATCGTTTAAATGGGATTTAGAACAATGGAAAACTGTACTTGAGCTGATCCCAATTTCAATAAATCTGATCAAATCGATGTCGTCATTGGAAGTGATATATATGCCAATGGGATGGCTTTCAGCAATAACGGTTGTAGCATAGTTTCTTATACAGAAACTTTGGTTGATGAAACTCAACTGGAACGAGCTACTTGACGAGAATTTAACAAAAGAAGAGAGGAAATTATGAGTTAAGAAATCAAAAAAAAAAATAGTAATAAAAGTAGCATTGCATGCTTAAATCCAATTTTGCATAGTTATGGAATCCTGCTGGTAGGAGGTAGGTTGGGTAATGCACATCTTAGATATAATCAAAAGCACCCAATAATATTAAATAAGTCACATTTGTCATCATTAATAATTGAAAATGTACATAAAATAATCTTGCATGGAGGAAACAACGATTAGAAGGAATTATTGGATTATTGGATCAAAGAATTCTATAAAAAAGACAAATCGAACTTGTAGTCGATGAATACGTTACCGCAAACAAATAACAAAACAGTTAATTGCAAATCTTCCAGAATTCCCAGTATCTATGTCAATTCCATTTACACAGGTTGGTATAGACTATGCCGGACCGATTCATATGAAATGTTCATGAATACTTTGATATAATACTAACCACACATGCACAATATGATTGTTTACACAAAATAAGTCCGAATCTCGTTTAGTTATAATAGTAAAATTTATTTAACTTTATGTGTATAGCGTACATATTATTTTTATAAAAAACGAATTTCGTACCCAAAATATTTAACGCGCAAGGTCGTCGTCGTATCACGTCAGTGTCGACTTGACCGTAGCGCGCAGGATCTTCTTGTCTTGTACTTCGGAGCGAAAGGTACTTTGCGAATAGTGTGTAAAGAATTCTGCTGTCGAATTGTGAGTAATGAAGTGTATGTGACGAATGTTGACGTGCGAATCGTGTGTGTCGAATGTGTTGAACCTTCCCAGCGGACCATCCTTTATGTTTATTGGGTTGATGAAGAACTGTGGTGAGTTCTGTTCAGTGGTAATGGTAATGTATGTGTTATGTTGTGGTGAATTGCGATGTAGCATTAGGATGCGCCAGTTTTACCGAGTAGAGGGGGTGGATGCTTAACTCATTTAAACATCCTGGGCCGCCTAGGCGAATATTTTGCCTAGTGTTACGCTTTTATACTGTTACATGTATTTTCGTGTCCTTGCTATAAATGTTGAAAACCTGTTTGGATTTAAACATGGTATTTGGAATGTATCATATTTGCTTTAACGTACATGCGATAAGAAACTATATTTTTGCGGATTTATCCGAATTACTATTATAGTAAAGAAGTGTATGCGTTGTTTGCTTTTATTAATTTTATTTGCGGTTTTATTTAAAATTTCTTTAACATCGGTTTGTTAAACTAGCTGTTTATTGCCTTTTCTGCGTTATCGGCTTATAAAGGATAGTAACTCCATGCCTGACTCAGATGTGGCCAGAATGGGTACTCCTTAGCCCTGGAGTTAGGACTATGAAATTAGAGGGATCTTGCGAGAGAGTGGCCGTGAATGGAGAACGGCTTCGCTTCATAGAGTAGAAAATTTTTCATAATTAATTAATGCTTTGTATAGCTGATTCCCATTAATCACCAATGTGAGGAGCGCTTATGTAGATGTAGATAATTTTGTTATATTATAAATGTTAATAATATTTAAGTGCGTATGCACTCATTTGACCAGTAATAGCCCGCCACCGCTCTAGGATTTGTTTAGAAATGGTTTTTTGTTTTCATCATTGGCGAAAGCCATCCTGCGGGGGCGAAAGTTTTATGTGGTTTTAATACATCGACTGTCAGAGGTAACTCTGATTTTGTTTTTTATACCTTTATGTGGGGTATTGCAAAATTGTGGGTCTAGTGGTTGTCGTACGACGTACCGGCCATTATTTGATCCAGTAGTTGTGGCTTTAGAGAAGTGCTCACAATACTGATCTTTTATAGTTTTGTTTGCTAATGGAAGTTTCTTTAACTTTTGCGATTTACTTAATTGTGAATTAAGGTTTTTGTTCTCAACCTGAGTTGATCTGGTGGTAACTGGTTCTATAACTAGTCCACTTTGTGCTTCGCTGTGCAGCGTTTGAACTTTTTGTGCCTTTGAGCAACATGGTGTCTCTTGGCAATTTTTTGAATTTTGGGTATCGGGATTTGCTTTTGCAATTAAACCCGTGGTTCTTTGTGAATAAGCGCTTCTTTGGGGTGAGATGGGATATCTGCTGTAATGAAGCATTGAGTTGTGTCTTTTGTGACAATACAGGCAATTATATTTGCTTTTGCAATTTTTAAGATTGTGTGTATGGGACAAGCAGTTTGTACAGAGTCTTTTTGATCTGACAAAGTTGTTCCTTTCGTTAATATTTAATTTTTTAAACTTCTCGCAAGTTTTGAGTTTATGCCCTCTGTACATAGTTCGCATGACATATATTTGTTCTGTTCGGATATGAACGAGAGCGTTTTGTGAAAGCTTTTGTTTAAATTTTTGTTGCTTCTAGCTTGGGGTCTATTGAAGCTTCTATTTTGGTCGTGTTTAATGATCTTAGTTTTGATTATTTTTTCTTCTAACCTTTCCGCAATTTC
>NW_024394431.1:0-4205 GCF_016617805.1 Bactrocera tryoni
TCATTAGAGTTCAGCGTATCGAGCTGAATCGTTTTAGTCTTATCCCTCTGTATGTTATATACTAGAACTACTCCCTCAGTTTTCGAGATATCTAACTGAAATTTTGCGCACATATTTTTCTTCTCAAAAGGCTTATTATTTGTCGAAATCGAGGCTACCGGATCACTATGGCCTATAGCTGCCATACAAACTGATCGGTCAAAATCAAGTTCTTGTATAGAAAACTTTTTTATTTGACAAGATATCTTTTCGAAATTCGAGCGCGATTATTTTACCTGACAGCCCTACAATTTCCGAGGAAATCGTTGAGATTGAACTATTATAGCATATAGCTGCCATACAAACTGAACCCTAAAAATCAAGTTTTTATAAGAAAACTTTTTTAATTGTGAAGGGTATTTTGCAACCGAACGTATTTTTCTTGTTTTCCTTAAATTTTGGTTTCCATAATAAGCAAAAACAAAAGCAAGATGTGATGTTGCAAGGCAAAACAAAGAAATTTCTAACAAAAGTTCAGGACGTAAGAAAGGTAAGGCGTATATCACCCCAACTGCGTGTGCCATCCATTGCATACATACAAAGTACACACGTACATATATGTAAATTTAAGTGCATTCACAAGATCAACCGCGGTGGGTGCTGTCAGCGCCTGCCACATGCCGCCTGCTGCTACGTCATACGCAATTCGTTGTCGCGCTTGATCGCTCAATCCACCGCCGAGCGCCTCAAGTGCTCATTAAGTGGCGCAGATTAGTGGGAAAACAAACAGTGACAACAACAACTACAACTGCATGTAAATACTATAATTTTAACAATATCAATTGCCATGCCACCGTAGCCAACGTATTTATTTGTTTTCGCGCTTTTATTTCTTTACTTTCTTTATTCGTCTGTTTTTTGTTGGTTGCTTTGTTTGTTGTTGGGGTCATTGTGTAGCGAAAGTGATCCTTTACTCACAGTATTTGCTAGTTAAATGGCTTTACAATTGGTTTATTCGATTTTCCACTCAATTGCCATCGATTGAAATGCTTTGCCAACAAACTGAGCGAGTATTATTTAAGCATTAAAGCTAGCAGTTAGGCGTTGAGGGTCGGTTTCGCTGCGCTGACTAACTGACTGACCGACTGGCTGATGCTTTGGTCAAGCGATCATAAGAAACGTAATGCACAGTGGGATATTAAAAATAGTAATACGAACTAAATATAAGGGGAAATCGCAGTGGAGGAAACAGAATGCTGGTATAGTGAGAAATGGACATACCTTAGTGGTAGACATACTTATCTCACAATGACAATAACATTGAAATATCCAAAAGCTTTAAGCCCTAAACTAAACTAGAAACTTCTAAAACTTTATTTCCGAAACCGGTACAAATTTTCCACCACATATAAATATAAAAGGAGATCCATTTCGAGGTTCCCTACTTTTTTAAAGAAATAAAACAGAAGCTTAAAATTTGAATGGGGAATGTTTATTATCATTCTTTGGCATTTCTTTTTTAAAGATTATCTCTTTCAAATGTTGGGAGGGGCTACGCTCAGATGGCCCATCATTGAGTCCAATTTTCGATGGCTCGTGCGAGCATTTCGACTGGGAACTGGCGAATGACATGAATTATTTCCGTATAGACTTTATCCTGAATCCAAAAAAAGTCTGATGGTGTGATATCACACGTATGGCCACCAAACAACTGGACGAAGCGTGAAATTATCTGCTCACCGAAGTGTCTCAATAAATTCATTGATTGATGCGATGTGTGGGAAGTGGCGCCATCTTGTTGAAACCAAATGTCGCCCAGATCACGAACTTCAATCTCAGGCATCAAATAGTCGCTTATCATGACACTATAACGGGCCCCGTTACGTTCTCACCACCTTCAGTTTTGAAGAAATATGGACCGATGTTTCCACTGGCTCACAAACCAAACCAAACTTTTGTGTTTTCTGGATGAAATGGCAACTCTCGAATCTTTTTAGGTTCTTATTCGTTTCAAATGCGAGAATTTTGCTTGTGTGCGTGCATACTCATTGAGCCGGAAATGGGCCTCATCGCTGAACAAAATTTGACTCGAAAACGTCGGATCTTCTTGAAACTTTACAAGAGCCCCGAAAGAGAAGCGATGTCGCTAGGGAAGGTCGAACAGTTTGAGTTCTTGCACAAGCTGTATTTTAAACGGTTCCAATTTAAGGTTTCAACGTGAAATGCTCCAAGTCGTTCCATACGTCAGTCCGAGTTGTTGCGAACATCGCCGAATCTACACTACACGGTCTTTGCGTACACTCTCAGCTACGGCAGCTATATTTTCTTCACTGCGTGCTGGATGTGGTGTATTCGGTCGAATATTATCCTTATCGTTGTTGAGACGTGAGTCTTTCCCTGATGAAATGCCAAAAAATACTGATCAAAAGTAACATGACAGCTTGACACGACTCATATTATAAAAGGATATTGAAAAAAGTAATTTTCCTTGGATCCCTCGCTAGTTAGAGGGCCTTCGACATTTTCTTTTAGGTGTGACAAACCTCGTAGCAAACTTAATATAATTTTTCAAGTTATAAAAAGACAGAAGGTACATTAGTCTGGAGTTTTTGAACTTATAACAATTTTGCTAAATATTTCTGCCCACAAATTTCGGGAATATTTTTGTCAGAAATATTGTCCATCATTTCCAAATAGTTTTATTGTGGAGAATCAGCAAAAAAAATTATGTTAAAAGAATGACTTCGTTAGAGCTCGTTGAGATTGGTTTAGATGGTTTACTCGATTGAAGATGAGATGCTTCGAACTAATGATTTGATTATGCATGTCTCCTCATAAGAGATTGATTCTCGCTATACACGATACACTTTTTTAGTAAAACCTTCAGAAAACTTTAAAAAAGTTTTCAAAAACGGATTAATTAAGGTCATAACAATGACTTCCGATCCCAATGAAGCTAAAAAAAAATTATTTAACATGCAGCTCTTCAATTTTGCTAATATATGATTTTATTGGTTCTGCTTCGATGACCGCTTGAAAGAAGAATATAAGATAGACTTCTGAGAATTTCATTTACTCCCGAATCAAATATTTGGCCAAAATAAACAGCGTACTTTCTTAAGGACAGGTTTTTAAGGTTCATGTCAATTTTGTTGTCTTACATTTCTTTTTAAGGCATTCCATCCGCTTCCGACTACAATCTTCAAGTAAGTTTTCTTAAACAGGTCCCTACCAAAGGCGTAGACCTGATGGTCATTATTCTTTCCTAGGCTAAAGAATCTGACTGCCTTACATATAACCGAGAGGACTGCCGAAAAAGGCAGCTCTGATACTCATACATCCAATATATCTGAAAGAGAAATTGAGCTTTCAAATAAATATGTATTCATAGAGTTGAGCATCTAGAATAACTCGCTTTGTACTAATAGAACCTATTAGGCGTTCTAGAATTATGATTCTGAAATATCTCACCGCATATACATACATATGTAGTATATAAGTCAGCATGGGTATATACCCGTTAATGTTTCGGTTAGCGGTAATACAGTGGACCAATAAAGTTTACATACACCTAGTTCTATTAAATTTCGACACGTTTATTTGTTTCAAAATGGATAAATTTTGTGGTTTTTTTCTATCCATTTCATGATATATATATTTAGCATTAAATATAGCATATCAAAATATATTTTTTTTTACACAAATAAAAAAAATTAAAGTTAAAGCTTAAAATGAGCACAATTTATATCAAAAAAGTTTACATACACTTATGATTGTTTACATAAAAAAAAAGTAATTACAATACTTTTAACGGTTTTTGGCCTACATTTTGTTGCTATTAGTGTCCATAGACATCGTTGTATGCTCCCCACTCAATTTCTAGTATTATTTCCGGATATTTTGACCCATTAAGTCCATGATCCAGCTTTTGGCCTTATTTTGATGAAATTCGATGTTTTCGAATACGGTTTTCCAAAAAGTTCCAGATATTTTGAATAGGATTAATTTCTAGTGATTGCGGGACCTATGGAGTTATTTTTATTTCCATAACAACCATTCATGTGCAAGATAAGACATGTATTTTAGGTCGGTATCCTGTTGGATATTGGTTTTGCTGCTATTAACAGCCGATTTAAGCACACTTAAAATTTAAATTTTTTTCCTAAAATGTTCAGATACATATGCTTATCCATGTTTTCACTAATAAAGTCCAAATGTCCAACTCT
>NW_024394432.1:0-1541 GCF_016617805.1 Bactrocera tryoni
CTAATTGAACTTTTTCTTACAATAATGTGTTAGAAATTACTTGCCATTGAACCGTAGAAAATGTAAAACAATGTGCTTTTCACGTAGATCTGTAGACCGTACCTCATACGCAATTCAAAACTCTAGGTGGGAGCTAGTATGCAGTTTTGTTGATCTGGGAGTAACTATGGACCCCAAACTCAACTCTTCACGCATCTTTCAGGGTTTTTAAACCTAAGGGCGCTCCTAGTTTTGTTAAACTTTGGTCTAAAGAACTTAAAGATCCGCTTACCACAAAAATTCTTTTTGGTTCTTCTTCTTTGGTGAGGGCGATCTTAGAGTATGCTTCTGTGGTTTGGAACACTAGTTACCAAGTCCATTCGGAGAAGTTAGAGTCCGTTCAAAAACATTTTTTTACTTTTTGCCTTAAATCATTTGCATTGGGATTCCAGTTTAAATCTTCCCCATTACACTAACCGTTTAAATCTTATAAGTCTCTCTACGCTCGTTAATCGTAGGAAGTTGTTTGGTATAATATTTCTTTAAAAACTGATGGATGGGTCAGTCTGTAGCCTCTCTTCTATCTGATATTAACTTTAACGTTCCCGCTCGCTCTAATAAGCAGTTTAGATCTTTATTTTTAATATTTCCAAGAACAAATTTTGAGTTAAACGAACCATTTCGCTGTATATGTCACGATTTCTATTCTCATTCCAGCACATTTTATCTAACAGACTTGCTATTTACCATTTACCAAACTTACCAAATGAAACGCCCAAAAGCATATTCCGTCGCTGGTCCGGTGTTATGAAAGCGCTACCAAAACTTTAGCAATCAAAGTGACAACTCGAACGTCGAGGAAAAAACTGTAACTCATGCACAACTTTTCATCTATACCAAACAGCCCAGAGGTCCTGCTGCGATTTGGTTGGTAAATAACGTTAGTGGTTTGAATTGCAGCAGCTTGGTCAACACAAGAAAGCAAGTTTGCTTCCAATATCTGATGCTGCTAGTTGGCCTTTTACACTTCCGTACCGAAATCTGCTGCATTTCAAATTGGATCCTCTCGAGCGTGTTGTATCCGCCATTTTGCTAGCATATTTGTGACACAGGCCTACTCGGCAATGACTTGTTCATTTTTGGTGATTGCTAAATGAAGGATTGTGACTAATGAGTTTGCATTTACTTCTCCGTAGCGATACTTTGCGACGCCGATTTTATGGTGTAACCATTTTAAGAGATAATGGGCTACTAATATTTTTAGTTATTTGCCGTCAAAAATTAACCATATTTTTACAACAAAGCATAAAAATTTGTATTTACATTTCTATGAAAAGCGATTGACGCTACTCAGCCTTAACTGAAGAATTTTTCTGAAAGTGTTGTACATGACTCCACATAATATTGTGAAACTATTCGTACTACTGTTCAATCAGTCGATTGTCGTCAATGTTAAGAATATATAGACCAGTACAAACAGTCGAAGCAAAAGTGGGAGCTTATTTATATGCGAATATGAAGAAAATTTGCTTTCAATGTGGTTAATATGCTTGTTTGAGTGG
>NW_024394433.1:0-3937 GCF_016617805.1 Bactrocera tryoni
ACACTCCCGCTCAAATAGATCTTATATTAGGCAGCGACCATATCCCTCAAATTATACTAGAAGGTTTTGAAAAAATTTAAAACCCATCTAGCTCATAATACTGTCTTCGTTTGGATACTAAGTGGACTAGTTGCAGAACCATAGAAGAAAGAAGAAATAACCAATAAATACCTTAATTCACAATTGAGAAAATTTTGGGAGTTAGAAGAACTCGCGCCCATTTCAATTACAATTTTTGAGGCTTGACAGTCATAAAATCTATTACATTTCATTATTCGGAGATGTTTTTACACTGGAATAAAAATAAATATATCGAAAACAAATAATAAATCTTCTATAACACAGTCAAAAAACATAATTACCAATAAAAATAAAAATATATGTTGACTTTGTTTGGCAATATTTACGAAATTTCTGTAAAATTTATTTAGTTTTAACATTACATTATGCTTACAAAATACAAAAAGCGACAATCGACAAAATGACAAACAAGAGTTATTTTTAGTTTTGTGACCTGCTAGCTATCAGGTCTCAAAGTTGAGGAAATATTTTGAGACTAACGTTAGAAACTGTTTAGTTAATAATAACTAGTCACAAATTGAGGATTAACCTCAAAATGTCTCAAATAGAGACTAGAGACTGGTTACAGAATCCTGCTACATAGTATAAATCGGAATTGCCTCTGGCAACACAAGTGTGAAAAAGTCAAACATATGTGTGTAGAAGCATACGAGTCCTTATCTGTACAAACTGGCATTGACCGCTACGTAAATATAAAAAGGAAATTAAGTCCTTCAAAGTCAAAGGCTAATTCTAAAAAAATTCAAGGCAGCACACTAAATAAGAATAAAACGAAAGTTTTAAATGGCAACAGATTTGCCTTACAAAGCAAGAGTTCAGATGACGATGTGAAGGACCACCAGCGTAGCAGTAATACTCTTGTTGCGAAATTAAATGAAATTGTAGGTACTAACAATTTTCATATAGTGCCTTTGAAAAAAAGCTATATATGTAGGTGAAACCAAAATTCAGTCCTACATTGAAAAAAGTTTTATGGAAATAGTTAAAATTTTGTCAAATAAAAACAGGAACTATTATTCGTATCAACAGCAGAGCTATAACTGTCTAGTTGTTGGAAGAAGAATGCGGTTTTGGTATTAAAACGATTGTAAATATATTTAATGGAAACAAAGTACCACAGCCAATGTTTAAAATTGAATTGTTGCCGAATTCTAATCAACTTAAAAAAAATTAAAACCGCCTTATATATATGTAATCTGAAATTTTTGTTGAAGCCAAATAATATGGGCATACCAAATCATATTACACTCTACGGGGTGTTTGTGTGGTCTGTAGAGATTTACATTCCTCTTCTAAATGCACCCGTAGGAAAATCGAATTAAATGTTACAAACACCCCGTAACGAAATTATAGCAACCTCAGAGAAGAGTTCAAATCCTATTCCTTCTAACAATAATAATAGGCAAGGAAGCTGTGCAAATCTGGTGAAAGGCAACACTAAAAATGCAACTGTCGAAAAATCCTCTCATGTTGGCACGGCAGTGTTCATTAAAAATCGTTTAAACCACTATGCTCTATAGTCTCATGCTACAACACAGTTACAAGCTACAACAATATCACTAAAAAATCGGGGTTGTGACTTAAACCTTAAAACCTTTTGAAATTACATATAGTGAATTTAGAGGCTTTTTTTGAACACTGCTCAACGATTTTTAACAGGTGGAGATTACAACGCAAAACACATGTACTGGGGCTCACGCCTCATTAATCCGAAAAGACGACAGCTGCACTATTATGAATAAGCATAATAAGCTGGATATAATATCACCTGGTAAGCCGACATACTGGTCCAGTGGCCCAGAAAGAAAATACTAGACATAATTGATTTTGCTGTAGTCAGACATTGATGAAAGTATAAGAGAATTTAATGATGTAATGATTAATGCATCAGTATTGGCAACACCAAAAAAAACAATAAACCAGTGGTTTTAGAAAGATCAACAATAATGAAATAGAGATACCTGCAAATGAGAAAAGGCGAGCTAGACGTGAATGGCAGTTAAATCGCTTCCCTTCCACTCTGCTTCATCTGAAACCTGCTGTACAAAAATTTAAAAAAAAAGCGCTTAAACGCGATTAAGAACTCAACACTGAAAATTATGTAAACACACTGTGTACAAATTCCAGCAAGCAAAACTCCCTTTGGAAAGCCCAAAAGTCTTTCAAGTCACCAGTAGATTCCAACATGCCTCTAACACAGTTGAATGGTAATTGGGTACGTAGCGATGAGGATAAGGGAAATTGCTTTGAAATCACCTATACAATGTATTTCAACCCAATTGCCCAAAGAATAACTTTAAGTTGCCAACCTTGGCCACTATCGCTAACGAGTCGCTTGTGTCTATTAGGACTCCTACTTCTGAACTTACTAGAATCATAAAAGAGCTAAATCCGAAAAAGGCATCAGGACACTATAATATTAGTCCAAAAATGAAAATTGAGTTACCAAATATTGCTATAAAATTGCTCTCCTTGCTTTTTAATGCTATTCTCGGTTTCGGATATAATCCAATTTCGTGGATGACAAAGCTCTAGTAAACCGTAACAAATGCCCCATCAGAGTATCAAGAGTAGTAGAGCAGCACTTAACTTTCGTCGAAGAATGGCTAGCCAACTGGCGTATAAATATTAATGAGAAAAAATGCAAATATGTTACAGTCTCACTAAGACCAGAAACGTATCGTACAATTAAAATAAACAATGTTCTAGTGCCCCAACCGAATGAAGTAATTTATCTTGGGATTCACCTGGATCGAAGGCTGACGTGGCGAAAACATATAGCGAGTAAAATAACTTGCGTGAATTTAAGAGCAGTAAACAAAAATTCTAAACTTAGCCTAGACAATAAAGTCCCGTTATACAATGCAATCATAAAACCGATTTGGATGTATGGCATACAACTGTGGTATACGACTTGTGCAACCAACATTGATATAATGCAAAGGTCCAATCTAAAATGCTTAGAACAATCACGGGTGCAGTATGGTACATGCGTAATGAAAACATTCATTAAGATTGATATTCCTATGGTAAAGAAGGAGATAGAGGACAGCAGAATTAGATATATTTCTAAACTTCGCAAACATCAAAACCCATTGGCTAATGCCTTGGCAAATTTTTGATATCAAACAATTTTAAAAATAAGTGATTTACCAGCCTGCTGGAGGGCAATGTTCTACCAAAAAAGCTCAACCACATTCTTAAGCTTATTAAATATATTTAAGATTTAATACTTATTGTTAGGCTTTACTCAGCTGATCCAATTCATAAAGAAATATTGAAAAAAAAAATTTTTTTGAGACACAAAAGGTTTGCTTCGTGCCAATGCTTGACTTGCTAATTCAAGCCTAACAATGAACGCCACCCCCTAAAAATAACTCAGAAGTCTCCATTTGCCATATTATTTCTGAGTTCTTCTTCTTAATTGGCGTAAACACCGCTTACGCGATTATAGCCGAGTTAACAACAGCGCGCCAGTCGTTTCTTCTTTTCGCTACGTGGCGCCAATTGGATATTCCAAGCGAAGCCAGGTCCTTCTCCACTTGGTCCTTCCAACGGAGTGGAAGTCTTCCTCTTCCTCTGCTTCCCCCGGCGGGTACTGCGTCGAATACTTTCAGAGCTGGAGTGTTTTCATCCATCCGGACAACATGACCTAGCCAGCGTAGCCGCTGTCTTTTAATTCGCTGAAGTATGTCAATGTCGTCATATATCTCGTACAGCTCATCGTTCCATCGGATGCGATATTCGCCGTGGCCAATGCGCAAAGGACCATAAATCTTTCGCAGAATTTTTCTCTCGAAAACTCGTAGCGTCGACTCATCGGTTGCTGTCATCGCCCAAGCCTCTGCACCATATA
>NW_024394434.1:0-2154 GCF_016617805.1 Bactrocera tryoni
GCACGCATAAATTTTTTGAGTTCTGGAAACAAATGAAAGTCGCTGGTGGCCAAATTTAATGAATATGGTGGATGCTCCAACAATTCGAACTTTAATTCATGGATTTTAGCCATTATCAAAATGCTGTTGTGACACTGTGCGTTGTACTGATGAAAAATGATCATTTTCTTCTTCAACAGGTCAAAAAGGTTACAATAATATTCATAATTACTTGTTTTACCAGTTTGCAAATAATCCACAAACAAAATTTCTTTTGCATACCAAAAAACAGATGCCATAACCTTCTTAGCCGATTTCCCTACACGAACTCGTTTTGAAGACGAACAACCAGGTTCACACTACTCTTAAGCCTTTTTTTTATTCAGGATCATGGTGATAGACCCAAGTCTTACACTTAGTGCTGAATCGACGCATAAAATCCACTTTATCCTTTTTAAAATGAGCCAAGTTGCTGAGAAAGTCGCATTCAAATGTGTTTTCTGTTACATTGTTAGTGAATACTTTCTAAAGCCCAAAATTTCATTTAAAATATGGCTCACACTGCCAAATAAGATGTGCAGAGCCTCTAATAAAACTCTCTCAGTCAATAGACGATCTTCCAAACTCTTTTTTTGGAGGTTCTTCAAGTGGATCTTCTTCAACGCTTGTGATTACGGGCAATAATATAAGCCTTTCTTCCCTAGCGATCTACAGGTACCGACTGAAATAAAAACAATTCAAGAATTTGGCAGTTTTTACCTCTGTCCAACATTAGTCACCGTAGACTAAAAATATTCTACCCACAATAGACAGTTTTTCTAATCCGATTGATTTCAAACTTTAATAATTGCTCTTTTAAATATTTTAAACCATTTGCATTAAAAATTGGCAATGCCTGGTTTATATTTCTATAAGAAGACACTAAACGCTTATTGCTTTCGATTTCATGTATTCCCCAAACAATTGTAAGAATGTAAGAAGAAAACGAACAAGCCACTTTAATATATTTTATTTCATATTTTCCTTCCATATCTTTAGTTTTAATGTTTGTGCACACGATTTGCATTCAACAGAAGCTTTTCACTTTCCACTATGGCCATATGATAAACGATTATGCCACTTGAGGTGTCAGCACTTACTCTCGGCTGTCGGGTGACTGCTCCCTTTTTTCACTCGACGGAATAAGCCCACAAGCAAAAGATGTCAGTTACAATTGTGCTTGTCAATATCGCTCACATCGCAACGGGGAAAGAAAAGGCACAGGAAATGAACTGGCATGCGGGCAATTGCAGCTGGCGCTTTGAGAATCAGGCAGATTAGCAAGATAAGCATAAAGTTATGTGGAGCACATAAATAAGTGTGAATTATAAATTTCAATTGCATAAAGGAAGAGTATATAAGCTGAGAGCTTGCCAATTGGCTCCGATTGAGTAAGTGAAATTATATAGACATATTCCTTTTTACACCTTGAACAGGGTGTATCCAGAAGAAAACGCTGGATATATATAAATGTACAGTATAGGATAAAAGTGTTCAAGAATAATATTCAAATTTAAAAGTCCCCGGTCACATAGATGACGCTACAAGAACTAAAAGCATTCGATTTTAAGTTAGCCCTAACTTTCAAAAGGCGCGGGAATAAATTTCACAGCTGACGGATCTTTAGTTTGTGAATTATTGTATTTTGAGTGAAGCTACTTTTGTTGCTAAAAAAACAATGAATAAAAATTAGTTTCGCAAGTTGTTAAACCATTGTTTTTTGACTTTCAAAGATACAGTTGAAGCAAAACTTGACTTGATGACAAGTTTTCGGACACTGCCCCAGGAAAATTAACCATCAAGGATTGGTATACTAAGTTTAGACGTGGTGAAATTAGTACCAAAATCAGTGAATGCAGTGAATGTCCTAAAGGGATTGTTACTAACGAAAATATCCAAAAAGTCTGCAAAATAATTTTGGGTGAAGTGAAGTTTTTCGAATGGCTCCACCATTTCACTCCGATGTTCAATCGACAACTATCCGAGTGGACTGATCAGCAGTCCTCAAAATAGACCTCTTCCCTAAATTTCCCACTAATTTTTCCTAAGGCAAGGCTTTAATCTGGAAAGAAATTGTCTAGGTAGGACTACTAAAGCTGCCACACAAATTGACCGATCAAGCTAAAAATAATAATC
>NW_024394435.1:0-3720 GCF_016617805.1 Bactrocera tryoni
TTATATGTTTTCGATTAATGGGGACTTGTGTGCGCAGAAGTGGTCTGATGATGCGTATCTACAAACTCGAATTATTTTTTGTACCAAAGAACCTGCACTCCAAGTTTCATCAAGATATGTTAATTTTTATTCATGTTACAGCTTGCACAGACAGACGGACGGACAGTCACCCTATATCTATCTCGATTAGTTTTAGGTGATACATACAACCGTCAGGTGAACGAAACTAAAATACTCTGTAGTAACTGGTTGCAAGAGTATAAAAATTAAGTATCTTTGTTATGTTGCGAGTTAATAATTTCGAACTTTTGGCAAAATTATGCATTGTGCGGCAAATCATCCATCCCATAACATTAATGTTGTTGGTTTGAAAATTCCACTCGATATTGATTGACGGATCCATAATTCTATAAATTGTAAAAAATTGGGTGCAGAAACGTTTTTCCCCTCTGTTGCCCAAATTAAAGGAGGTTTTAATTAACCAACGGTACGGAAAACTTTTTCAAGGTTGATTGTGCCAGTTAGCATGTTCACTTATGGCACTTCGCTTGCATTCCTTGCATCACGGTTCACTGTCCATTAGAAGTGACTTTTATGTCGATGACATATTAACAATATATGAAAGCATTAAGTTTAGATCTTTTAAAAAATGACGATTTAATTTTCGAACCTATTGGATGTTAAGGAGAACTTGTTTCGATATTTTATCTCTGCTCATCTTTTCGGTCCTCATGGATTATTAGTCCCAATAGATAAGGATGAGCCTCCAGCTGGTGTTTAATTGTGGCACTAATAGGTTTCCTTTTATTGCCGTAGCTGTGGTCCGATTGAACTCATCTGCAATGCGACCCCTCTTGGGCATTAAGAAATACTGCACCAAGTTTCATCCCAATATTTAAATTTTTACTCAAGTTATCGCTTGTACCGACAGTCGGACAGACAGTCGTCTGGATTTCAACTCGCCTCATCAACCCGATCATTGAAATATATTCTTTTCTGACATAGACACCGCTTACGCGATTATAGCTGAGTTAACAACAGCGCGCCAGTCGTTTCTTCTTTTCGCTTCGTGGCGCCTATTGGATATTCGAAGCGAAGCCAGGTCCTTCCCCACTTGATCCTTCCAACGGCGTGAAGGCCTTCCACTTCCTCTGCTTCCCCCGGCGGGTAATGCGTCGAATACTCTCAGAGCTGTTTTCGTCCATTCGGACAACATGATCTAGCCAGCGTAGCCACTGTCTTTTAATTCGCTGAACTATGTCAATGTCGTCGTATATCTCATACAGTTCATCGTTCCATCGAATACGATATTCGCCGTGGCCAACGGGCAAAGAACACCCTGAACCTTGCTCTCGAAAACTCGCAATGTCAACTCATCAGTTGTTGTCATCGTCCAAGCCTCTGCACCATATAGCAGGACGGGAATTATGAGCGACTTATAGAGTTTAGCTTTTGTTCGTCGAGAGAGGACTTTACTTTTCAATTGCCTACTCAGTCCGAAGTAGCACCTTTGGCAAGAGCAATCCTGCGTTGGCTTTCCAGGCTGACGTTGTTGGTGGTGTTAATACTGGTTCCTAAATAGACGAAATTATCTACAACTTCAAAGTTATGACTGTCAGCAGTGACGTGAGAGCCAAGCCTCGAGTGCGACGACTGTTTGTTTGATGACAGGAGATATTTCGTTTTGCCCTCGTTCACTGCCAGACCCATTTTCTGTGCTTCCTTGTTCAGCCTGGAGAAAGCAGAACTAACAGCGCGGGTGTTGAGGCCGATGATATCAATATCGTCGACATACGCCAGCAGCTGTACACTCTTATAGAAGATGGTACCCTCTCTGTTTAGTTCTGCATCTCGAACTATTTTCTCCAGAAGCAGGTTGAAGAAGTCGCAGGATAGGGAGTCGCCTTGTCTGAATCCTCGTTTGGTATCGAACGGCTCGGAGTGGTCCTTCGAAATCCTGATGGAGCTTTTGGTGTTACTCAACGTCAGTTTACACAGCCGTATTACTTTTGCGGGGATACCAAATTCAGACTTCGCGGCATAAAGGCAGCTCCTTTTCGTGCTGTCGAAAGCACCTTTGAAATCGACAAAGAGATGGTGTGTGTCGATTCTGCTTTCACGGGTCTTTTCCAAGGTTTGGCGCATGGTGAATATCTGGTCGGTTGTTGATTTGCCAGGTCTAAAGCCACACAGATAAGGTCCAATAGTTTGCTGAGAGCGGGCTTTAATCTTTCACACAATACACTCGATAGAACCTTATATATCTCAGGCGGCAAGCCGTCGGTCCAGCTGCTTTGTTCTTAAGACGGGTAATTGCTATTCGAACTTCTTCATGGTCCGGCAATGGGACGTCTGCTCAATCGAAATCGATTGGGGAATCGGGTTGGCCATTTCCTGACAACGTACGTTCACTGCCATTCAGCAGGCTGGAGAAGTTTTCTCTCCATAATTTAAGTATGCTCTGAAACCTTCTGTAATACTCCAAATTTTTTCGTAGAATTTTCGAGCTGTACCCCTGTCGGCCAGCTCATCAAGCTCTTCATACGCACGGATTTCAGCCACTTTCTATTTCTGTCGGTAAATGCGTCCCGCTTCTCTCTTTAAGTCTCGGTATCTATCCAATCCCGCACGAGGTAGGCAGTCTGTTTTCTCTCCGCTGCAACACGGATCGTGCTTGTACCAGCTGTTCTTTTGCCTTTTCCGAAAACCAGTGGTTTCGATTACACTATCCGTAAGGAGTTTGAAATGCCAGCCACAGTTCCCTTATACCGAGTTGTTGACTAGTGCTCTCAGAGAGCAGGAGTGTCTAGAATGGATACGTGTCTTCCGGCTATCACAACATGATCGATCTGGTTGGTGGCTTTTCGATCCAGAGACCGCCAGGTAACTTGATTTATTTTCTTGTTATATTTCGTAAAACAATATATTAAGTTAAAAATGTAACTTTCTTCTAGTAGGACACCTGGGTGAAACAACGAACCTTTCGCTATTTATTGTGTCTGAATTAAATATATATAGTTAAAATACCAAAAAACATGCTTTAAACCACATAAAGCTAAAATGTCGATAATAATTAATATTTAAGCTGAGAGGAAAAATTATTCGAAATTATATCAATATCAGTTGCACATGTAAGCTTTCCTTCTCCTTTTTCAAAATGCTTCCAGTGGCTGCCATTGTGATCTGTTGATTGTCATCGCATATGCAAGTTTCAAAGGAAACTAAATACGTTTGAACTAATAGGCAAATCAGTGGAACTTAAAAAAAAAATCGTAAAATTAAGCATTCTTCCCTCATGTAAGGCCTTTTTTAAAATTCTTGCAACTATTTCTTCAATCGATAGCTGCGTCACAATCAGTCGGTTCTATTACACAGTTTCGGTGCATAAAGATTCCGAAACATAATAATGACAAATCCAAATTGAGACGCAAATGATGCGTCTAAGAATTTATAAATTCCACTGGATAATAAATAATCTTCTTTATTTTCAACACGACCGATCGATTTGTATGTGCGTCATACGATCGATGAGCACGTCAAAAAATATAAGGAAAGCTCGACGTCGAGAAGCAGCAATTACAACAGACAGCCCAACATTTTTCGACTTGCACTCCCCCTACCTGAGTTCATTCATCAGTAACTCGGCTTCTAACGTACAGCTGACACAGTCCCCACAATTTTTAAGACTTTAATATCTTTGAAACTAATCATTTAAAACAT
>NW_024394436.1:0-2793 GCF_016617805.1 Bactrocera tryoni
TGTTCGTTTATGATGATTTTGCCTGCCAATGTGGGGTGTTGAAATGTGATGTAGCTTTGTTTCATTACGAGGTTGACTGAGAGTCATTTAGACATTGCGCCCCCCTAGGCAAATTATTAGCTTAGTAGTATTTGTAGTTGTTCTAATTTCGTGCTGCCACCAAAAGCGGTTGCAAATTCATTGCGAAACCGATTTAGCAACGCGATTGCAAACGCATCGTTAACCTCGCTAATTTTTTCTGCTAGCATATTAATAAATACTAATAGTGGTACATGAAGTTTCGTCTCCAACGGTCACGGTTTAAGCGTGTCTTCTGCATTGCTGCAAGTCGTACGCATCATTGTCACTGTTTTCGGATATGGTTCCAGATATTTCCACTCTAAGGCGTTGCAATCCTCTTCATATTTGGACAACACGTCGGCTGACAGTTGCTTGACTTTGGCAGGTGAGATGTAACAAGCTTGCTGTAGATTATGCAATGTTTGAATTTGCAGCAAACTGTCTACAGAAATGTTGATGTCTTTGTAATCGCGCTTAACGCAACACCATCTCATAGTGTTTAATTGATTGGTAATAATTTCCTCTTATAAAATAAATTGAGGCCATGCCGTTGAATGACGAAGCCGTGGTGCGCATGAAGGTCCTTTGGCTGTAGAAATTGTTTCTGTGGCACGTTTGACGTCCCTTTGTGTTGCCCACTGCCCGTGTTGACAACTGGTATGATAAATGACTGTCGTATCTTCAACAAGGGCTGTAGAATAATTTTCATTATTATCGGCGATATCTTTAATATGCCTTCAGCATTGCCCAAATATTTTCGAAGTATATGTTGGAAACTACTCCCACACTGCGCGTGCTGTTCAGTATAAAATAATTTCTCCAAATTGCTCAACCTTATGCGATGGACCTCCTCAGATTGTGGTGGAATTTGCAGTTCTGCATCGACCTTAGATTTACATGTGCACGACATGCAACGTTGCAAAACATCAACAAGTGTCAATTCTGCTTTATAATGGCCATTTGCAGCATTCTGATGCATAACGAAATCATCTACTATCGCTTTCCAATCAGTTGGCGGCGTTAAGGGTTCTGTGAAACCGATGAATTTCAATAAACCACACAAATCATCGATGCTGCGTTGTATGGACGAGCCAGTAATGGCCGAGCGGTTTATAGCTGGCAGTTGTTTTACCATAGCTGCCCCACCATTTGTGCTTCATCAAGGCATACCCGCCTCCATTCGACCATAAGTAATGGTGACAAGCGACGCATTGAGCGTTTTTTATTTCGTGTTACACGATCGGAAACATAGGCGCTGGTGTGATATATCTCACGGCCCAACAAAGAGTAATCGTTTAGTACCATATCGTAGGTGGCCAACTCTTTTGGACTAATCCAATTGACTGCCACTATTTCATTGTAATCGAAAACTTTAAGAGCTGGTGTAACAAGTCAATATATTTCAGAAATCCATTGCGCTTTTATTGTATGAGGTGTCATAATGAATGTGGTTGCAGCTTTTAGCAACGAGTTTTGCGTTATTATGCGTTAACATCGAAACCACCGACACATTTTGCATGTTGTTGAAATTTACATAGTTTACATTTACGTAATTCAGTCAAATTTTTTTCCTTGTGCATATACAAAATAAATTGGTAAGACGGCGTTTACGTTTTTTCTCCGGCTCATCATTGTATAAGTTCTCTAATGGCGTTGATGTAATACTAATAGTGCTATTGGCACCGTTTTTTCCAATCCCATTTCATCTGCAAGTATGCAACAAACTGCTATCTTAATTGGTGCTGGTTCAGACTCTTGAATATGCCAACTTAATAAATGCTTATATTATACCGTAAAGTAATTTGGAAAATTGTGATATTTATTTCCCGTTCTAATAGCCAATGAACTGTAAGAGCCTGGTAATCGCATAATGTGGGCCGAAAGCAATATGGTAAAATTGGCAGTTTTTGATTACTACCACTACTTAATTCAAAATGTTTTTGAAATAAAGTATCATAAAGCGCCGTAGTGACATATTCTTGTATCAAATTTTAGTCTGAACCTGCGGCATCATTTTCTTCGTTAAAACTTTCTATGTCTTTTCTCTGTTCTGTGGGCGTTTTATAATTTTCAAATATATTTGACATAATGTACTGGTCTTCTAATGAAGCACAGCTCTATTAATATTATAAGTAACATCAAGGAAGTTTTCCGCCTTAATTTCATCCATACAGTTATCAATTGTTATTACATTATGCACATTTGTATTTAGTTTTGCAAGCAAGTCCGTTGGAAATGTCATATAGTTCTCAATCGAGTGCTGAGTTGCGCTGTTGTCCTCCACTGCTATTTTACATAAAATAATTTTCTTATGCTTTTCGATATTTACTTAAGTTTATTTAATTTATTCTGTTAAATATTATCTATGATTATTTATCACTTATTGGACAGTTACATTTAATTTTGTTTTTATATCATTTCCACAATACCGACTCGAAGGACCATGTTCTAATAATTGATGAACTCACTCTTTTTTCGAAAATCACTTTTTATTATAAAAAAAAATAACGCACAGAACGGGTTTTCTGGATTTCAAATTTTGTATTCTATTTTATTTCTGAATACTCTCAAACTTTACGAACGATGATGGACGTGGAAGGAAAAGAAAAAAAGATGTTGCGAACGGCGTGCGCGCGTGTGCCTTGAGTCTTGACTCGTAAGGAGGCAAAAAGTGAAGTGAAAGTGGCTGGAGTTCCGTCCCTTTTGTGAAAGTTGTTGTGTTCTGGTTGGTAG
>NW_024394437.1:0-4261 GCF_016617805.1 Bactrocera tryoni
GAAAAAGTTCCACAATTTTACATTTAGGTATAAAACCGACTTTCTTGCATGTACACATTTAGAAATCCATATAAAGTTGTTTCAAATTATTAAATTCACATATTAAAGTTAATTAACTTTCTTCATCTTACAGAAGTTGGCATAAAGCCAAAACGGCAGTGCATTTGGGAAAATTCCACAATTTTACATTTAGGTATAAAACCGATATTCTGGCATGTACACTTTTAGAAATCCATATCAAATTGCTTCAAATCATTATCTTCTCATATTAAAGTTAATTAACTTTCTTCATCTTACTAAAGTTGGCATAAAGCCATAACGGTAGTTCATTTGGAAAAATTCCACAAGTTTACATTTAGGTATAAAACCGATATTCCGGCATGTACACTTTTAGAAATCCATATCAAGTTGTTTCAAATTATTAATTTCACATATTAAAGTTAATTATTCTTCTTCAACTTAATGAAGCTGGCATAAAGCCATAACGGCAGTGCATTTGGAAAAATTCCACAATTTTACCTTTAGGTATAAAACCGACTTTCTTGCATGTACACATTTAGAAATCCATATCAAGTTGCTTCAAATTAATAAATTCACATATTAAAGTTTATTAATCTTCTTCATCTTAATGAAGTTGGCATAAAGCCATAACGGCAGTGCATTTGGAAAAATTCCACAATTTTACATTTAGGTATAAAACCGTTATTCTTGCATGTACACATTAAGAAATCCATATAAAGTTGTTTCAAATTATTAAATTCACATATTAAAGTTAATTAACTTTCTTCATCTTACAGAAGTTGGCATAAAGCCAAAACGGCAGTGCATTTGGAAAAATTCCACAATTTTACATTTAGGTATAAAACCTATTTTCTGGCATGTACACATTTAGAAATCCATATCAAATTGCTTCACATCAGTAGCTTCACATATTAAAGTTAATTAACTTGCTTCATCTTACTAAAGTTGGCATAAAGCCATAACGGCAGTGCATTTGGAAAAATTCCCCAATTTTACATTTAGGTATAAAACCGATATTCTTGCATAAACACATTTAGAGATCCATATCAAATTGCTTCAAATTATTAGCTTCTCATGTTAAAGTTAATCAACTTACCTCATCTTACTAAAGTTGGCATAAAGCCATAACGGTAGTGCATTTGGAAAAATTCCACAATTTTACATTTAGGTATAAAACCGATATTCTGGCATGTACACTTTTAGAAATCCATACCAAGTTGTTTCAAATTATTAGCTTCACATATTAAAGTTAATTAACTTTCCTCATTTTACAGAAGTTGGCATAAAGCCAAAACGACAGTGCATTTAAAAAATTTCACAATTTTACATTTCGGTATAAAACCGATTTTCTGGCATGTACACATTTAGAAATCCATATCAAATTGCTGCAAATCATTAGCTTCACATATTAAAGTTAATTACCTTTCTTCATCTTACTAAAGTTGGCATAAAGCCATAACGGCAGTTCATTTGGAAAAATTCCACAATTTTACATTTCGGTATAAAACCGATATTCTGGCATGTACACATTTAGAAATCCATATCAAGTTGCTTCAAATTAATAAATTCACATATTAAAGTTGATTAACTTTCTTCATCTTACAGAAGTTGGCATAAAGCCAAAACGGCAGTACATTTGGAGAAATTCTACAATTTGACATTTAGGCATAAAACCGCTTTTCCTGTTTCTAAACATTAAGCAATCCATTTCGAGTTGATTCAAGTCATTTCATCACATATTAAAGTTAATTAACCTTCTCCATTTTACTGAAGTTGGCATAAAGCCATAATGGTAGTGCATTTGGAAAAATTCCACAATTTTACATTTGGGTATAAAACCGATATTCTGGCATGTACACATTTAGAAATCCATATCAAGTTGCTTCAAATTATTAAATTCACATATTAATGTTAATTAATCTTCTTCATCTTACTGAAGTTGGCATAAAGCCATAACGGCAGTGCATTTGAAAAAATTCCACAATTTTACATTTAGGTATAAAACCGACTTTCTTGCATGTACACATTTAGAAATCCATATCAAGTTGCTTCAAATTAATAAATTCACACATTAAAGTTAATTAACTTTCTTCATCTTACTAAAGTTGGCATAAAGCCATAACGGCAGTTCATTTGGAAAAATTCCACAATTTTACATTTCGGTATAAAACCGATATTCTGGCATGTACACATTTAGAAATCCATATCAAGTTGCTTCAAATTAATAAATTCACATATTAAAGTTGATTAACTTTCTTCATCTTACTAAAGTTGGCATAAAGGCACAACGGTAGTGCATTTGGAAAAATTCCACAATTTTACATTTAGGTATAAAACCGATATTCTGGCATGTACACTTTTAGAAATCCATATCAAGTTGCTTCAAATTATTAAATTCACATATTAATGTTAATTAATCTTCTTCATCTTACTGAAGTTGGCATAAAGCCATAACGACAGTGCATTTGGAAAAATTCCACAATTTTACATTTAGGTATAAAACCGACTTTCTTGCATGTACACATTTAGAGATCCATATTAAGTTGTTTCAAATTATTAAATTCACATATTAAAGTTAATTAACTTTCTTCATCTTACAGAAGTTGGCATAAAGCCAAAACGGCAGTACATTTGGAGAAATTCTACAATTTGACATTTAGGCATAAAACCGCTTTTCCTGTTTCTAAACATTAAGCAATCCATTTCGAGTTGATTCAAGTCATTTCATCACATATTAAAGTTAATTAACCTTCTCCATTTTACTGAAGTTGGCATAAAGCCATAACGGTAGTGCATTTGGAAAAATTCCACAATTTTACATTTGGGTATAAAACCGATATTCTGGCATGTACACATTTAGAAATCCATATCAAGTTGTTTAAAATTATTAAATTCACATATTAAAGTTAATTAACTTTCTTCATCTTACTAAAGTTGGCATAAAGCCAAAACGGCAGTGTATTTGGAAAAATTCCACAATTTTACATTTAGGCATAAAACTGGTTTTCCTGCAACTAAACATTAAGCAATCCATTTTAAGTTGATTCAAGTCATTATCGTCACGAATTAAAGTTAATTAACCTTCTCCATTTTACTGAAGTTGGCATAAAGCCAAAACGGCAGTGCATTTGGAAAATTTCCACAATTTAAAGTTAATTATTCTTCTTCAACTTAATGAAGTTGGGATATAGCCATAACGGCAGTGCATTTGGAAAAATTCCATAATTTTACATTTAGGTATAAAACCGACTTTCTTGCATGTACACATTTAGAAATCCATATCAAGTTGCTTCAAATTATTAAATTCACATATTAAAGTTAATTAATTTTCTTCATTTTACTGAAGTTGGCATAAAGCCAAAACGGCAGTGTATTTGGAAAAATTCCACAATTTTACATTTAGGCATAAAACTGGTTTTCCTGCAACTAAGCATTAAGCAATCCATTTCGAGTTGATTCAAGTCATTATCGTCACATATTAAAGTTAATTAACCTTCTCCATTTTAATGAAGTTGGCATAAAGCCAAAACGGCAGTGCATTTGGAAAAATTCCACAATTTTACATTTTGGTAAAAACCGACTTTCTTGCATGTACACATTTAGAAATCCATAGAAAGTTGTTTCAAATTATTAAATTCACATATTAAAGTTAATTATTCTTCTTCAACTTAATGAAGTTGGCATAAAGCCAAAACGGCAGTGCATTTGGAAAAATTCCACAATTTTACATTTGGGTATAAAACCGATATTCTGGCATGTACACATTTAGAAATCCATATCAAGTTGTTTCAAATTATTAAATTCACATATTAAAGTTAATTAACTTTCTTCATCTTACAGAAGTTGGCATATACCAAAACGGCAGTGCATTTGGAAAAACTGCACAATTTTACATTTAGGTATACAACCGATTTTCTGGCATGTACACATTTATAAATCCATATTAAATTGCTTCCAATCATTAGCTTCACATATTCGAGCTAATTAACTTTTTTCATCTAATTAAAGTTGGCATAAAGCCATAACGGTAGCGCATTTGGAAAAATTCCACAATTTTACATTTAGGTATAAAACCGATATTCTGGCCTGTGCACTTTTAGAAATCCATAGAAAGTTGTTTCAAATTATTAAATTCACATATTAAAGTTAATTAACTTTCTTCAACTTACAGAAGTTTGCATAAAGCCATAACGGTAGTGCATTTGGAAAAATTCTACAATTTTACATTTAGGTATAAAAC
>NW_024394438.1:0-8820 GCF_016617805.1 Bactrocera tryoni
TTAATGTGTATGTACAAAAAATTAATTCTACACCTTAATTTAGGATTATTAAATTGTTACAAATAAACTGTCGCTATTGCTATAGGACAACCCTATGACAACTCCAATAATCGATTCTACACCTTAATATAAGCCTCTGAAGTTGTTCCATATGCACTGTCGCTATTTCTATAAGACAACTCTATGACAACTCCAATAACATCAAAACGGCTAGTCAGCATAAATATGTAAAATTCATATTTTTACGCAACCTGATATCGATTGCATTTGTACCAAAAAATCAATTCCACACCTTAATTTAGGATTATTAAATTGTTACAAATACACTGTCGCTATTGCCATAGGACAACCCTATGACAACTCCAATAACATCAAATCGGGTAATTAGCAAAAATATGTAAAGTTCATATTTTTACGCATCTTGATATCGATTGCTTAATGTGTATGTACCAAAAAATCGATTCTACACCTTAATATAAGATTGTGAATTTGATCCAAATACACTGTCGCTATGGCTATACGACAACTCCATGATAACTCCAATAACAACAAAACGGCTAGTTAGCATAAATATGTAAAGTTCATATTTTTACGCAACTTGATATCGATTGCTTAATGTGTAAGTATCAAAAAATCGATTCTACAACTTAATATAAGAATCTGAAGTTGTTCCATATGCACTGTCGCTATTGCTATACGACAACTCTATGACAACTCCAATAACATCAAAACGGCTAGTTAGCATAAATATGTAAAGTTCATATTTTTACGCAACTTGATATCGATTGCTTAATGTGTATGTACTACAAAATCGGTTCTACACCTTAATATAAGATTGTGAAATTGTTCCAAATACACTGTCGCTATTGCTATAGGACAACCCTATGACAACTCCAATAACATCAAAACGGCTAATTTGCATAAATATGTAAAGTTCATATTTTTACGCATCTTGATATCGATTGCTTAATGTGTATGTATGTAATAAAAAATCAATTCTACACCTTAATTTAGGATTGTTAAATTGTTCCATATACACTGTCGCTATTGCTGTAGGACAACTCTATGACAACTCCAATAACATCAAAACGGCTAGTTAGCATAAATAAGTAAAGTTCATATTTTTACGCAACCTGATATCGGTTGCATAATGTGTGTGTACCAAAAAATCAATTCTACACCTTAATTTAGGATTATTAATATGTTACAAATACACTGTCGCTATTGCCATAGGACAGCCCTATGACAACTCCAATAACATCAAAACGGCTAATTAACAGAAATGTGTAAAGTTCATATTTTTACGCAACTTGATATCGATTGTTTAATGTGTATGTATTAAGAAATCGATTCTACACCTTAATTTAGGATTATTAAATTGTTACAAATACACTGTCGGTGTTGCTATAGGACAACCCTATGACAACTCCAATAACATCAAAACGGGTAATTAGCAAAAATATGTAAAGTTCATATTTTTACGCAACTTGAGATCGATTGCTTAACGTGTATGTACCAAGAAATCGATTCTACACCTTAATATATGATTATGAAACTGCTCCAAATACACTGTCGTTATGGCTATAAGACAACTCTATGACAACTCCAATAACATCAAAACGGCTAATTAGCATAAATATGTAAAGTTCATATTTTTACGCAACTTGATATCGATTGCTTAATGTGTATGTATAAAAAAATCGATTCTAAACCTTAATATAAGATTGTGAAATTGCTCCAACTACACTGTCGCTATGGCTATACGACTACTCTATGACAACTCCAATAACATCAAAACGGCGAGTTAGCATAAATATGTAAAGTTCATATTTTTACGCATCTTGATATCGATTGCTTAATGTGTATGTATGTACTAAAAAATCAATTCTACACCTTAATTTAGGATTATTAAATTGTTCCAAATACACTGTCGCTATTGCTATAGGACAACCCTATGACAACTCCAATAACATCAAAACGGGTAATTAGCAACAATATGTAAAGTTCATATTTTTACGCAACTTGATATCGATTGCTCAGTGTGTACTTATCAAAACATCGATTCTACACCGTAACTTAAGATTGTGAAATTGCTCCAAAGACACTGTCGTTATGGCTATACGACAACTCTATGAAAGCTCCAATAACATCAAAACGGCTTGTTAGCATAAATATGTAAAGTTCATACTTTTACGCAACCTGATATCGACTGCATAATGTGTATGTACCAAAAAATCAATTCTACACCTTAATTTAGGATTATTAAATTGTTACAAATGCACTGTCGCTATTGCTATAGGACAGCCCTATGACAACACCAATAACATCAAAACGGGTAATTAGCAAAAATATGTAAAGTTCATATTTTTACGCATCTTGATATCGATTGCATAATATGTATGTACCAAAAAATCAATTTTACATTTTAATTTAAGATTGTAAAATTGTTCCAAAGACACTGTCGCTATGGCTATACGACAACTCTATAACAACTCCAATGACACCAAAGCGGCAAATTAGCATAAATATGTAAAGTTCATATTTTTACGCGTCTTGATATCGATTGCTTAATGTGTATGTATCAAAAAATCGATTCTACACCTTAATATAAGATTGTGAAATTGCTCCAAATACACTGTCGCTATGGCTATACGACAACTCTATGACAACTCCAATAACATCAAAACGGCTAAATAGCATAAATATGTAAAGTTCATATTTTAACGCAACCTGATATCGATTGCATAATGTGTATGTACCAAAAAATCAATACTAAACCTTATTTTAGGATTGTTAAATTGTTACAAATACACTGTCGCTATTGCTATAGGACAACTCGAGGACAACTCCAATAACATCAAAACGGGTAATTAGCAAAAATATGTAAAGTTCATATTTTTACGCAACTTGATATCGATTTCTTAGTGTGTACGTATCAAAACATCGATTCTACACCGTAACTTAAGATTGTGAAATTGCTCAAAAGACACTGTCGTTATGGCTATACGACAACTCTATGAAAGCTCCAATAACATCAAAACGGCTAGTTAGCATAAATATGTAAAGTTCATATTTTTTGCAACTTGATACCGATTGCTTAATGTGTATGTACTAAAAAATCGATTCTACACCTTAATTTGGGATTGTTAAGTTGTTCCATATACACTGTCGCTATTACTGTAGGACAACTCTATGACAACTCCAATAACATCAAAACGGCTAGTTAGCATAAATATGTAAAGTTCATTGTTTTAACCCAACTTGATATCAAATGCTTAATGTGTATGTATCAAAAAATCAATTCCACACCTTAATTTAGGATTGCTAAATTGTTCCAAATGCATTGTCGCTATTGCTATAGGACAACTCTATGACAACTCCAATAACATCAAAACGGCTAATTTGCATAAATATGTAAAGTTCATATATTTACGCATCTTGATATCGATTGCATAATATGTATGTACCAAAAAATCAATTTTACACCTTAATTTAAGATTGCAAAGGTGTTCCAAATACAGTGTCGCTATTGCTATAGAACAACTCTGTGACAACTCCAATAGCATCAAAACGCCTAATTTGCATAAATGTGTAAAGTTCATATTTTTACGCAACTTGATATCGATTGTATAATGTGTATTTACCAAAAAATCAATTACACACCTTAATTTAGGATTGTTAAATTGTTCCAAATACACTGTCGCTATTGCTATAGAACAACTCTATGACAACTCCAATAACATCAAAACGGCTAGTTAGCATAAATATGTAAAGTTCATATTTTTACGCAACTTGGTATCGATTGCTTAATGTGTATCTATCAAAAAATCAATTCTACACCTTAATATAAGATTGTGAAAATGCTCCAAATACAGTGTCGCTATTGCTATAGGACAACTCTATGACAACTCCAATAACATCAAAACGGCTAGTTAGCATAAATATGTAAAGTTCATATTTTTACGCAAATTGATATCGATTGCTTAATGTGTATGCACCAAAAAATCGATTCTACACCTTAATATAAGATTGTGAAATTGCTCCAAATACACTGTCGCTAAGGCTATACGACAACTCTATGACAACTCCAATAACATCAAAACGGCTAATTAACAGAAATGTGTAAAGTTCATATTTTTACGCAACCTGATATCGGTTGCATAATGTGTGTGTACCAAAAAATCAATTCTACACCTTAATTTAGGATTATTAATATGTTACAAATACACTGTCGCTATTGCTATAGGACAGCCCAATGACAACTCCAATAACTTCAAAACGGGTAATTAGCAAAATTATGTAAAGTTCATATTTTTACGCAACTTGAGATCGATTGCTTAGTGTGTACTTATCAAAACATCGATTCTACACCGTAACTTAAGATTGTGAAATTGCTCCAAATATACTGTCGTTATGGCAATACGACAACTCTATGACAACTCCAATAACATCGAAACGGCTAAATAGCATAAATATGTAAAGTTCATATTTTTACGCAACTTGATATCGATTGCCTAATGTGTAAGTATCAAAAAATCGATTCTAAACCTTAATATAAGCTTCTGAAGTTGTTCCATATGCACTGTCGCTATTGCTATAAGACAACTCTATGACAACTCCAATAACATCAAAACGGCTAGTTAGCATAAATATGTAAAGTTCATATTTTTACGCATCTTGATATCGATTGCATAAAATGTATGTACCAAAAAATCAATTTTACATCTTAATTTAAGATTGTAAAATTGTTCCAAATACACTGTCGCTATTGCTATAGAACAACTCTATGACAACTCCAATAACATCAAAACGGGTAATTAGCAAAAGTATGTAAAGTTCATATTTTTACGCAACTTGATATCGATTGCTTAATGTGTATGTATCAAAAAATCGATTCTACACCTTAATATAAGATTGTGAAATTGCTCCAAAAACACTGTCGTTATGGCTATACGACAACTCTATGAAAGCTCCAATAAGATCAAAACGGCTAGTTAGCATAAATATGTAAAGTTCATATTTTTACGCAACTTGATACCGATTGCTTAATGTGTAAGTATCAAAAAATCGATTCTACAACTTAATATAAGCCTCTGAAGTTGTTCCATATGCACTGTCGCTATTGCTATAAGACAACTCTATGAAAACTCCAATAACATCAAAACGGCTAGTCAGCATAAATATGTAAAGTTCATATTTTTACGCAACCTGATATCGATTGCATTTGTACCAAAAAATCAATTCCACACCTTAATTTAGGATTATTAAATTGTTACAAATACACTGTCGCTATTGCTATAGGACAACCCTATGACAACTCCAATAACATCAAAACGGCTAGTTAGCATAAATATGTAAAGTTCATATTTTTACGCAACTTGATATCGATTTCATAATGTGTATGTATCAAAAAATCGATTCTACACCTTAATATAAGATTGTGAAATTGCTCCAAAGACACCGTCGTTATGGCTATACGACAACTCTATGACAACTCCAGTAACATCAAAGCGGCTAATTTGCATAAATATGTAAAGTTCATATTTTTACGCATTTTGATATCGATTGCATAATATGCATGTACCAAAAAATCAATTTTACATCATAATTTGAGATTGTAAAATTGTTCCAAATACACTGTCGCTATTGCTATAGGGCAACTCTATGACAACTCCAATAACTTCAAAAAGGGTAATTTGCATAAATATGTAAAGTTCATATTTTTACACATCTTGATATCGATTGCATAATATGTATGTACCAAAAAATCAATTTTACACCTTAATTTAAGATTGCAAAGTTGTTCCAAATACACTGTCGCAATTGCTATAGAACAACTCTATGACAACTCCAATAACATCAAAACGGCTAATTTGCATAAATATGTAAAGTTCATATTTTTACGCAACTTGATATCGATTGCTTTTTGTGTACTTATCAAAACATCGATTCTACACCTTAACATAAGATTGTGACATTGCTACAAAGACACTGTCGTTATGGCTATACGATAACTCTATGAAAGCTCCAATAACATCAAAACGGCTAGTTAGCAAAAATATGTAAAGTTCATTTTTTTACGCAACTTGATATCGATTGCATAATGTGTATGTACCAAAAAATCAATTCTACACCTTAATTTAGGATTATTAAATTGTTACAAATACACTGTCGCTATTGCTATAGGACAGCCCTATGACAACTCCAATAACATCAAAACGGGTAATTAGCAAAAATATGTAAAGTTCATATTTTTACGCAACTTGAGATCGATTGCTTAGTGTGTACTTATCAAAAAATCGATTCTACACCTTAATATAAGCTTCTGAAGTTGTTCCATATGCACTGTTGCTATTGCTATAAGACAACTCTATGACAACTCCAATAACATCAAATCGGCTAGTCAGCACAAATATGTAAAGTTCATATTTTTAAGCAACCTGATATCGATTGCATAATGTGCATGTACCAAAAGATCAATTCTACACCTTAATTTAGGATTATTAAATTGTTACAAATACTCTGTCGCTATTGCTATAGGACAACCCTATGACAACTCCAATAACATCAAAACGGGTAATTAGCAAAAAAATGTAAAGTTCATATTTTTACGCAACTTGAGATCGATTGCTTAGTGTGTACTTATCAAAACATCGATTCTACACCGTAGCGTAAGATTGTGAAATTGTTACAAATACACTGTCGCTATTGCTTAAGGACAACGCTATGACAACTCTAATAACATCAAAACGGGTAATTAGCAAAAATATGTAAAATTCATTTTTTTACGCATCTTGGTATCGATTGCTTAATGTGTATGTACCAAAAAATCGATTCTACACCTTAATATAAGAAAGTTCATATTTTTACGCAACTTGAGATCGATTGCTTAGTGTGAACTTATCAAAACAGCGATTCTACACCGTAGCGTAAGATTGTGAAATTGTTACAAATACACTGTCGCTATTGCTTAAGGACAACGCTATGACAACTCTAATAACATCAAAACGGGTAATTAGCAAAAATATGTAAAGTTCATTTTTTTACGCATCTTGGTATCGATTGCTTAATGTGTATGTACCAAAAAATCGATTCTACACCTTAATATAAGATTGTGAATTTGATCCAAATACACTGTCGCTATGGCCCTACGACAACTCCATGACATCTCCAATAACATCAAAACGGCTAATTAACAGAAATGTGTAAAGTTCATATTTTTACGCATCTTGATATCGATTGCTTAATGTGTATGTACCGAAAAACCAATTCTACACCTTAATTTAGGAATGTTAAATTCTTCCAAATACACTGTCGCTATTGCTATTGGACAACTCTATGACAACTCCAATAACATCAAAACGGCTAATTAACAGAAATGTGTAAAGTTCATATTTTTACGCATCTTGATATCGATTGCTTAATGTGTATGTACTAAAAAATCGATTCTACACCTTAATATAAGATTATGAAATTGCTCCAAATACACTGTCGCAATGGCTATAGGACAACTCTATGACAACTCCAATAACATCAAAACGGCTAATTAACAGAAATGTGTAAAGTTCATATTTTTACGCATCTTGATATCGATTGCTTAATGTGTATGTACCAAAAAATCGATTCTACACCTTAATATAAGATTGTGAATTTG
Source organism: Bactrocera tryoni (assembly GCF_016617805.1). Taxonomy (NCBI): domain Eukaryota; kingdom Metazoa; phylum Arthropoda; class Insecta; order Diptera; family Tephritidae; genus Bactrocera; species Bactrocera tryoni. The sequence continues at coordinate 7,655 of NW_024394438.1, forward strand.
ATCCAAATACACTGTCGCTATGGCCCCACGACAACTCCATGACATCTCCAATAACATCAAAACGGGTAATTAGCAAAAATATGTAAAGTTCATTTTTTTACGCATCTTGGTATCGATTGCTTAATGTGTATGTACCAAAAAATCGATTCTACACCTTAATATAAGATTGTGAATTTGATCTAAATACACTGTCGCTATGGCCCTACGACAACTCCATGACATCTCCAATAACATCAAAACGGCTAATTAACAGAAATGTGTAAAGTTCATATTTTTACGCATCTTGATATCGATTGCTTAATGTGTATGTACCAAAAAATTGATTCTACACCTTAATATAAGATTGTGAATTTGATCCAAATACACTGTCGCTATGGCTATACGACAACTCCATGACAACTCCAATAACATCAAAACGGCTAATTAACAGAAATGTGTAAAGTTCATATTTTTACGCCTCTTGATATCGATTGCTTAATGTGTATGTACTAAAAAATCGATTCTACACCTTAATATAAGATTATGAAATTGCTCCAAATACACTGTCGCAATGGCTATAGGACAACTCTATGACAACTCCAATAACATCAAAACGGCTAATTAACAGATATGTGTAAAGTTCATAGTTTTACGCATCTTTAGATCGATTGCATATTGTGTATGTACCAAAAAACCAACCCTACACCTTAACTTAGGAATGTTAAATTGTTCCAAATACACTGTCGCTATTGCTATAGGACAACCCTATGACAACTCCACTAACATCAAAACGGGTAATTAGCAAAAATATGTAAAGTTCATATTTTTACGCAACTTGATATCGATTGCTTAGTGTGTACTTATCAAAACATCGATTCTACACCATAACTTAAAATTGTGAAATTGCTCCAAAGACACTGTCGTTATGGCTATACGACAACTCTATGAAAGCTCCAATAACATCAAAACGGCTAGTTAGCATAAATATGTAAAGTTCATATTTTTACGCAACTTAATATCGATTGCTTAATGTGTATGTATCAAAAAATCGATTCTACACCTTAATATAAGCTTCTGAACTTGTTCCATATGCACTGTCGCTATTGCTATAAGACAACTCTATCACAACTCCAATAACATCAAAACGGCTAGTCAGCATAAATAAGTAAAGTTCATATTTTTACCCA
>NW_024394439.1:0-2474 GCF_016617805.1 Bactrocera tryoni
GCTATTTTTCTGACCCACCTACGTCGAATACCTTAGCCGCTAGAGCGTTTACAAAGTTGAAACAAACATGTGATTTTTCTCAAAACACTACATTTGTTTGCCAGGCTCCTGGTAGGAATAGAAAATAGGTTGAAGGTTTTTCTAAAAGCTCCTTAAATTATCAAACCGATGCTATTTATTTGACCTACCTACGTCGAATACTTCAGCCGCTAGAGCGTTTACAAAGTTGAAACAAACATGTGATTTTTCTCAAAACACTACATTTGTTTGGTTTATTGCCAGGCTCCTGGTAGGAATAGAAAAGCTTTTTTTTTTTTTTTTTTTTCTAAAAGCCCCTTAAATTATCCAACCGATGCTATTTATTTGACCCACCTACGTCGAATACTTCAGCCGCTAGAGCGTTTACAAAGTTGAAACAAACATGTGATTTTTCTTAAAACACTACATTTGTTTGCCAGGCTCCTGGTAGGAATAGAAAATAAGTTGAGGGCTTTCCTAAAAACTCTTTAAATTGTCTAACCGATGCTATTTTTTTGACCCACCTACGTCGAATACTTTAGCCGCTAGAGCGTTTACAAAGTTGAAACAAACATGTGATTTTTCTCAAAACACTACATTTGTGTGCCAGGCTCCTGGTAGGAATAGAAAATAGGTTGAAGGCTTTTCTAAAAGCTCCTCAAATTATCCAACCGGTGCTATTTATTTGACCCACCTACTTCGAATACTTCAGCCGCTAGAGCGTTTACAAAGTTCAAACAAACATGTGATTTTTCTCAAAACACTACATTTGTTTGCCAGGCTTATGGTAGGAATAGAAAATAAGTTGAGAGCTTTTCTAAAAGCTCCTTAAATTATCCAACCGATGCTATTTATTTCACCCACCTATGTCGAATACTTCAGCCGCTAGAGCGTTTACAAAGTTGAAACAAACATGTGATTCTTCTCAAAACACTACATTTGTTTGCCAGGCTCCTGGTAGGAATAGAAAATAAGTTGAGGGCTTTTCTAAAAGCTTCTTAAATTGTCTAACCGATGCTATTTTTTTGACCCACCTGCGTTGAATACTTTAGCCGCTAGAGCGTTTACAAAGTTGAAACAAACATGTGATTTTTCTCAAAACACTACATTTGTTTGTGAACACTATTGCCAGGCTCCTGGTAGGGATAGAAAACAGGTTGAGGGCTTTTCTAAAAGCTCCTCAAATTATCTAACCGATGCTATTTACTTGACCCACCTGCGTCCAATACTTTAGCCGCTAGAGCGTTTACAAAGTTGAAACAAACATGTGATTTTTCTCAAAACACTACATTTGTTTGTGAACACTATTGCCACGCTCCTGGTAGGAATAGAAAATAGGTTGAAGGCTTTTTAAAAGCTCCTTAAATTATCCAAACGATGCTATTTATTTGACCCACCTACGTCGAATACTTCAGCCGCTGGAGCGTTTACAAAGTTAAAACAAACATGTGATTTTCTCAAAACACTACATTTTCTTGCCAGGCTCCTGGTAGGAATAGAAAATAAGTTGAGGGCTTTTCTAAAAGCTCCTTAAATTATCTAACCGATGCTAATTACTTGACCCACCTACGTCGAATACTTTAGACGCAAGAGCGTTTACAACGTTGAAACAAACATGTGATTTTTCTCAAAACACTACACTTGTTTGTGAACGCTATTGCCGTGCTCCTGGTAGGGATAGAGAATAAGTTGAGGGCTTTTCTTAAGGCTCCTTAAATTATCTAACCGATGCTTTTTATTTGACCCAACTACGTCTAACACTTTAGACACTAGAGCGTTTACAAAGTTGAAACAAACATGTGATTTTTCTCAAAACACTACACCTGTTTGTGAACGCTATTGCCAGGCTCCTGATAGGGATAGAGAATAAGTTGAGGGCTTTTCTAAAGGCTCCTTAAATTATCTAACCGATGCTTTTTATTTGACCTACCTACGTCGAATACTTTAGCCGCTAGAGCGTTTGCAAAGTTGAAACAAACATGTGATTTTTCCAAAAACACTACATTTGCTTGTGAACGCTATTGCCGCGCTCCTGGTAGGGTTAGAGAATGAGTTGAGGGCTTTTCTGAAAGCTCCTTAAATTATCTAACCGATGCTGTTTATTTGACCTACCTACGCTAAAGCGTTTACAAAGTTGAAACAAACATGTGATTTTTCTCAAAACACTACATTTGTTGTGAGCACTATTGCCAGGCTCCTGGTAGGAATAGAAAATAGGTTGAGGCCTTTTCTAAAAGCCCCTTAAATTATCTAACCGATGCTATTTACTTGACCCACCTACGCCGAATACTTTAGACGCTAGAGCGTTTACAAAGTTGACACAAACATGTGATTTTTCTCAAAACACTACACTTGTTTGTGAACGCTATTGCCGCGCTCCTGGTAGGGTAAGAGAATGAGTTGAGGGCTTTTCTAAAAGCTCCTTAAATTATCTAACCGATGCTATTTATTTGACC
>NW_024394440.1:0-7336 GCF_016617805.1 Bactrocera tryoni
CCAAATGCACTGCCATTATGGTCTTATGTCAACTTTAGTAAGATGAAGAAAGTTAATTAACTTTAATATGTGAAGCTAATGGTTTGAAGCAACTTGGTATGGATTTCTAAATGTGTACATGCCAAAAATTTGGTTTTATACCTATATGGAAAATTGTGGAATTTTTCCAAATGCACTACCGTTTTTGCTTTATGCGAACTTCTGTAAGATGACGAAGGTTAAATAACTTTAGTATATTAAGCTAATGATTTGAAGCAACTCGATATGGATTGCTAAATGTTTAAATGCAGGAAAATCGGTTTTATACCTTAACTAGCTGACCCCGCAGCCGTTGTCCTGCGTGAAATTAAATGCTTTGAAATGAAAAAAAAGTTGAAATTATATTGTGGCGAAAATGATTTATTTTCGTTTTTTCTACATTTTTTTAATGTATCGCAGCTTAATAAACATAATTTTTTTGATTTCTGTTCTAGTGCGTAAATATACAAAGAAGATGGGTTTTCAACTCGTCAACACGCCACATATATTTGGCCAATTTTCCCTGGAAATTGTATACGTTTGAAATGAAATGGAGGTCCTTTGTATTCGATAACTGCGTCATAATCAGTCGGGTTCCATTACACAGTTTCGGCGCATGAAGATTGTGAAACATAATAATGACAGATCCAACTTTGAGACGCAAATGATGCTAGGGCATACCAAGGCTCTCCAAAGAATTTGGAAATTCCACTGGATAATTTACGGTTTCGTCTTTCTTGTCAAGACGATCGATCGATTTGTATGAGCGCAAACCTCCCGAAATTTGACTTTGAATCTTCCTGTTCATTTTTTCGTACCCCATAATTAAGGCGAATTTGAGGGCTGATATGTCGAAATGATCTTCGCGAAAACTATGCGAACTTCAGTGGCATGCGTAGTAACTATTGCATTGTCCTTCGTCTGTTTCCAGTGATTAGCATGTTCCAGCAAACGCAACTGCTGGCATGCTTCTCAAAAAGTTGCACACACTGTACCATTCACAATACGCAATGACTTAAATGAAGTTGAACCGCGAGACGCACAACAATCGGAAAACTTTCATGAATTGCAAAAGTAAACATCTTACAAAGCGCTTTATTGCAGTTCACATATCGACCCATTTGATACTGCTGATCTCATATTGTTCAAGGCCAATAACCGCTATGTTGCTTTCTTTGGTGACGTACTTGCAAACGTATTTGATCGATTTCACCAATCTACAATATTCAACATTGACATGAGTTTTGAATGTGAATTAGACAAAAGTGGCGAATATGGTACGATCCATATGTTTTCAACTTCGATGTGTTGTTAACGTCGATATTCACTCATCTAAATGCTAAATGTTCTGCCATTGTCGTCTGATGAGCGACGCCGATACAGTGAATATCCATAATTTCCCATTTCCGTTTCCGAAAGCACATGAGTAGTGTTTCGTGCATTTATTGTCAGACATACAAACCAAAGTGGGATTGTAAGGTTCCCAAAGTCCATGAACCATATTGGTTTTCACCACTTCGTATAATTCTGGATCTATCTTTGAATCAGGAATTTCCGCAGAAATGATTTCATCAATTTGATCTGGTGTAATCACCATCCGCATCCAAAGAAGAATGTGTGCGTGCGGCAACACGCAACAGAATACATTCAGCATCTAACAGCACCATATATACCATAGGTTGCTTCAAGATAAAGACCATCAAACATCGCAGCTTTTGTTTAAAAAGTCGTGCTGTGATATCGTTACGATCGCTAGCTGATTGACCGCGATCCATAATTCCGCACGTACATATGTCATCGCATTCTGGGAGTACTTCTTGCCCTTCTTTGGGCTGCCATACGTTGATGGCAAAAGGAACGCCGACGAATATTAGCGCGACCTCTTCGTGGCTTCGTAACAAATTTCAATCAGTGATTGATCACTTCATCTGAAACACACATAAAGTTTTCACTGAATAATTTTCAATAATTTTTCCTTTGGATAGCTGGAATAAAAAAGCAAGCGACCGCAATTGAACTATTCAAATAATTTACAAATCAAAATATTGAAAAACAAAACAAACAAATATTGAAAAAAATGTATATGAAAAATGTTAATTTTTGGAATTGTCCAATTTTCCGACTTCTCCTCATGAAAAGTATAAAGTAAAGTTGTGGAATCTTTCCAAATGCACTGCCGTTATGGTTTTATGCCAACTTCAGTAAGATGAAGAAGATTAATTAACCTTAATATGTGAATTCAATAATTTGAGATAACTTGATATGGATTTCTAAATGTGTACATGCACGCAACTCGGTTTTTTACCTAACTGTAAAATTGTGGATTTTTTCCAAATGCACTGCAGGTATGGTCTTATGTCAACTTGAGTAAGATGGTGAGGGTTATTTAATTAACTTTAATATGTGAAGCTAATGATTTCAAGAAACTTGATATGGTTTTCTAAATGTGTACATGCAAGAAAGTCGGTTTTATACCTAAATGTGAAAATGTGGAATTTTTCCAAATGCACTGCCGTTATGGCTTTATGCCAACTTTAGTAAGATGAAGAAAGTTAATTAACTTTAATATGTGAATTTAATAATTTGAAGCAACTTCATATGTATTTCTAAATGTGTACATGCAAGAAAGTCGGTTTTGTACCTAAATGTAAAATTGTGGAATTTTTTACATATGCACTGCCGTTAGGGTCTTATATCAACTTGAATAAGATGGTGAGGGTTAATTAACTTTAATATGTAAAGCTAATGATTTGAAGCAACTTGATATGGATTTCTTAATGTGTACATGTCAGAAAATCGGGTTTATAACTTAATGTAAAATTGTGGAATTTTTCCAAATGCACTGCCGTTATGGCTTTATGCCAACTTTAGTAAGATGAAGAAAGGTAATTAATCTTTATATGTGAATTTAATAATTTGAGACAACTTAATATGGATTTCTAAATGTGTACATGCACGCAACTCGGTTTTTTATCTAAATGTAAAATTGTAGATTTTTTCCAAATGCACTGCCGTTATGGTCTTATGTCAGCTTGTATAAGATGGTGAGGGTTAATAAAATTTAATATGTTAAGCTAATGATTTGAGTTAACTTGATATGGATTTCTAAATGTGTACACGCACGCAACTCGGTTGTATACCTAAATGCAAAATTGTGGAATTTTTTCCAAATGCACTGTCGTTATGGTCTTATGTCAACTTGAGTAAGATGGTGAAGGTTAATTAACTTTAATATGTGAAGCTAATGATTTGAAGCAACTTGATATGGATTTCGAAATGTGTACATGCAGAATATCGGTTTTATATCTAAATGTAAAATTGTGGAATTTTTCCAAATGCACTACTGTTATGGCTTTACGCCAACTTTAGTAAGATGAAAAAGTTAATTAACTTTAATATGTGAAGCTAATGATTTGAAGCAACTTGGTATGGATTTCTAAATGTGTACTAGCCAAATATTCGGTTTTAGACCTAAATGAAAAATTGTGGAATTTTTCTAAATGCACTACCGTTTTTGCTTTATGTGAACTTCTGAAAGATGACGAAGGTGAATTAACTTTAATATGTTAAGCTAATGATTTGAAGCAACTCGATATGGATTGCTAAACGTTTAAATGCAGGAAAATCGGTTTAATACCTTAATGTAAAATTGTGGAATTTTTCCAAATGCTGTGCCGCTATGGCTTTATGCCAACTTTATTAAGATGAAGAAAGTTAAATTACTTTAATATGTGAAGCTAATGATTTGAAGCAACTTGATAAGGATTTCTAAATTGGTACATGCCAGAAAATAGGTTTTATACCTAAATGTGAAAATGTGGAATTTTTCCAAATGCACTGCCGTTATGGCTTTATGCCAACTTTAGTAAGATGAAGAAAGTTAATTAACTTTAATATGTGAATTTAATAATTTGAAGCAACTTCATATGTATTTCTAAATGTGTACATGCAAGAAAGTCGGTTTTGTACCTAAATGTAAAATTGTGGAATTTTTTACATATGCACTGCCGTTAGGGTCTTTTATCAACTTGAATAAGATGGTGAGGGTTAATTAACTTTAATATGTGAAGCTAATGATTTGAAGCAACTTGATATGGATTTCTTATTGTGTACATGTCAGAAAATCGGGTTTATAACTTAATTTAAAATTGTGGAATTTTTCCAAATGCACTGCCGTTATGGCTTTATGCCAACTTTAGTAAGATGAAGAAAGGTAATTAACCTTATATGTGAATTTAATAATTTGAGACAACTTGATATGGATTTCTAAATGTGTACGTGCCAGAAAATCGGTTTTATGACTAAATGTAAAATTGTGGAATTTTTCCAAATGCACTACTGTTATGGCTTTACGCCAACTTTAGTAAGATGAAAAAGTTAATTAACTTTTAAATGTGAAGCTAATGATTTGAAGCAACTTGGTATGGATTTCTAAATGCAAAAAGAAATAAAATATTCGGTTTTTAGGACTTAAATGAAAAATTGTGGAATTTTTCTAAATGCACTACCGTTTTTGCTTTATGTGAACTTCTGAAAGATGACGAAGGTGAATTAACTTTAATATGTTAAGCTAATGATTTGAAGCAACTCGATATGGATTGCTAAACGTTTAAATGCAGGAAAATCGGTTTAATACCTTAATGTAAAATTGTGGAATTTTTCCAAATGCTGTGCCGCTATGGCTTTATGCAAACTTAAGTAAGATGAAGAAAGTTAATTAACTTTAATATGTGAAGCTAATGATTTCGAGCAACTTGGTAAGGATTTCTAAATGTGTACATGCCAGAAAATCGGTTTTATAACTAAATGTAAAATTGTGGATTTTTTTCCAAATGCACTGCCGTTTTGGCTTTATGCCAACTTAAGTAAGATGGTGAGGGTTATTTAACTTTAATATTTTAAATTAATGATTTGAGGCAACTTGATAGGGATTTTTAAATGTTTAAATGCAGGAAAATCGGTTTTATACCCAAATGTAAAATTGTGGAATTTTTCCAAACGCACAACCCTTATGGCTTTATGCAAACTTAAGTAAGATGAAGAAAGTTAATTAACTTTAATATGTGAAGCTAATGATTTGGAGCAACTTGGTATGGATTTCTAAATGTGTACATGCCAGAAAATCGGTTTTATAACTAAATGTAAAATTGTGGATTTTTTTCCAAATGCACTGCCGTTATGGCCTTATGCCAACTTGAGTAAGATGAAGAAAGTTAATTAACTTTAATATGTGAAGCTAATGATTTGAATCAACTTGATATGGATTTCTTAATGTGCACATGCAAGAAAGTCGGTTTTATACCTAAATGTAAAACTGTGGAATTTTTCCAAATGCACTGCCGTACAGGTCTTATGTCAACTTGAGTAAGATGGTGAGGGTTAATTAACTTTAATAGGATAAGTTAATGATTCGAGGCAACTTGATAGGGACTTCTAAATATTTACATGCAAGAAAATCGGTTTTATACCTAAATGTAAAATTATGGATTTTTTTCCAAATGCACTGCCGTTTTGGCTTTATGCCAACTTGAGTAAGATGGTGAGGGTAAATTTACTTTAACATGTTAGGTTAATGATTTGAAGCAACTTTATATGGATTTCTAAATGTGTACATGCAAGAAAGTCGGTTTTATACCTTAAGGTAAAATTGTGCAATTTTTCCAAACGCACTACCCTTATGGCTTTATGCCAAATTTAGTAAGATGAAGAAAGTTAATTAACTTTAGTTTGTGACTTTAATAATTTGAAGTAACTTGATATGGATTTCTCAATGCGTGCATGCAAGAAAGTCGGTTTTATACCTAAATGTAAAATTATGGAATTTTTTCCAAATGCACTGCGGTTATGGTCTTATGTCAACTAGAGTAAGATGGTGAGGGTTAATTACTTAACTTTAATATGTTAAGTTAATGATTTGGAGCAACTTGATATGGATTCCTAAATGTGTACATGCTAGAAAGTCGGTTTAATAACTAAATGTAAAATTGTGGAATTTTTCCAAATGCACTGCCGTTATGGCCTTATGTACACTTTAGTAATATGAAGAAAGTTAATTAACTTTAATATGTGAAGCTAATCATTTGAATCAATTTATATGGATTTCTTAATGTGCACATGCAAGAAAATCGGTTTTATACCTAAATGTATTATTGTAGAATTTTTCCAAATGCACTGCCGTTATGGTCTTATGTCAACATGAGTAGGATGGTGAGGGTTAATTAATTTTAATATGTTAAGTTAATGATTTGAGGCAACTTGATGGGGATGTTAATGATAAGAGTGAAATTGTAAAAATTTTCCAAATGCACTGCCGTTTTTCTTTATGCGAACTTCTGTAAGATGACGAAGGTTAATTAACTTTAATATGTTAAGCTAGTGATTTGAAACAGTTTGATATGGATTTTTAAATGTTTACATGCAGGAAAATCGGTTTTATACCCAAATGTAAAATTGTGGAATTTTTCCAAATGCACTGCCGTTATGGCCTTATGCCAACTTTAGTAAGATGAAGAAAGATAATTAACTTTAATATATGAAGCTAATGATCTGAATCAACTCGATATGGATTTCTTTACGTGCACATGCAAGAAAGTCGGTTTTATACCTAAATGTAAAATTGTGGAATTTTTCCAAATGCACTGCCGTTATGGACTTATGTCAACTTGAGTAAGATGGTGAGGGTTAATTAACTTTAATAGGTTAAGTTAATGATTTGAAGCAACTCTATAGGGACTTCTAAATGTGTACATGCCAGAAAATCGGTTTTATAACTAAATGTAAAATTGTGGAATTTTTCCAAATGCGCTGCCGTTATGGCCTTATGCCATCTTTAGTAAGATGAAGAAAGTTAATTAACTTTAATATGTGAAGCTAATGATTTGAATCAACTTGATATGGATTTCCTAATGTGCACATCCTAGAAAATCGGTTTTATACCTAAATGTAAAATTGTGGAATTTTTCCAAATGCACTGCCGTTATGGTCTTATGTCAACTTGAGTAAGATGGTGAGGGGTAATTAACTTTAATATGTGAAGCTAATGATTTGAAGCAACTTGTTATGTATTTCTAAATGTGTACATGCAAGAAAGTAGGTTTTATACCTAAATGAAGAATTGTGGAATTTTTCCAAATGCTGTGCCGTTATGGCTTTATGCCAACTTTAGTAAGATGAAGAAAGTTAATTAACTATAATGTGTGAATTTAATAATTTGAAGCAACTTTATATGGATTTCTCAATGTGTGCATGCAAGAAAGTCGGTTTTATACCTAAATGAAAAATTATGGAATTTTTTCCAAATGCACAGCCGTTATGGTCT
>NW_024394441.1:0-10065 GCF_016617805.1 Bactrocera tryoni
AGAGTTGTCGAATAGCCATAACGACAGAGAATTTCTAGCAATTTCACAATCTTATATTCAGGGGTAGAATTGAGTTTTTGGTACATACACATCAAGCAATCGATATCAAGTCGCGTAAAGATATGAACTTTACACATTTATGCTAATTAGCCTTTTTGAAGTTATTGGAGTTGTCATTGAGGTGTCGTAGAGCCATAACGACAGTGTATTAGGAGCAATTCCACAATCTTATATTAAGGGGTAGAATTGAGTTTTTGGTACATACACATGAAGCAATCGATATCAAGTTGCTAAAAAATATGAACTTTACATATTTATGCTAACTAGCCGTTTTGATGCTATTGGAGTTGTCATAGAGTTGTCGTATAGCCACAACGAGAGAGAATTTGGAGCAGTTTCATAATCTTATATTAAGGTGTAGAATCGATTTCTTGGTACATACACATTAAGCAATCGATATCAAGTGCGGTAAAAATATGAACTTTACATATTTATGCTAACTAGCCGTTTTGAAGCTATTGGAGTTGTCATAGAGTTGTCTGATAGCCATAACGATAGTGTATTTGAAGCAATTTCTTAATCTTATATTAAAGTGTAGAATCGATGTTTTAGTACATACACATTAAGCAATCAATACCAAGTTGCGTAAATATATGAACTTTACATATTTCTGTTAATTAGCCGCTTTGATGTTTTTAGAGTTGTCGTAGAGTTGTCTTATAGCCATAACGGCAGTGTATTTGGAGCAATTTCACAGTCTTATATTAAGGTGTAGAATCGTTTTCTTGGTACATACATATTAAGCAGTCGATATCAAGTTGCGTAAAAATATGAACTTTACATATTTATGCTTATTAGAATTTTTGAAGTTATTAGAGTTGTCATAGAGTTGTCGTATAGCCATAACGACAGAGAATTTGGAGCAATTTCACAATCTTATATTAAAGTGTAGAATTGATGTTTTAGTACATACACATTAAGTAATCAATATCAAGTTGCATAAATATATGAAATTTACATATTTCTGTTAATTAGCCGCTTTGATGTTATTGGAGTTGTCATAGAGTTGTCGCATAGCCATAATGACAGTGTGTTTGGAACAATCTAACAATCTTATATTAAAGTGTATAATCTATTTTTTAGTACATACATACTAAGCAATCGATATCAAGTTTTGTAAAAATATGAACTTGACTTATTTATGCTAACTAGCCGTGTTGATGTTATTGGAGTTGTCATAGAGCTGTCTTAAAGCCATAACGACAGTGTATTTGGAGCAATTTCACAATCTTATATTAAAGTGTAGAATCGATGTTTTAGTACATACACATTAAGCAATCAATATCAAGTTGCGTAAATATATGAACTTTACATATTTCTGTTAATTAGCCGCTTTGATGTTTTTGGAGTTGTCATAGAGTTGTCGTATAGCCATAACGACAGTGTATTTGGAGCAATTTCACAATCTTATATTGAAGTGTAGAATCGATGTTTTAGTACATACACATTAAGCAATCAATATCAAGTTGCGTAAAATTATGAACTTTACATATTTCTGTTAATTAGCCGCTTTTATGTTTTTGGAGTTGTCATAGAGTTGTCGTATAGCCATAACGACAGTGTATTTGGAGCAATTTCACAATCTTATATTAAAGTGTAGAATTGATGTTTTAGTACATACACATTAAGCAATCAATATCAAGTTGCGTAAATATATGAACTTTACATATTTCTGTTAATTAGCCGCTTTGATGTTATTGGAGTTGTCATAGAGTTGTCGAATAGCCATAACGACAGAGAATTTGGAGCAATTTCTCAATCTTTTATTCAGGGGTAGAATCGATTTCTTGGTACATACATATTAAGCAGTCGATATCAAGTTGCGAAAAAATATGAACTTTACATATTTATGCTAACTAGCCGTTTTGATGCTATTGGAGTTGTCATAGAGTTGTCTGATAGCCATAACGACAGAGAATTTGTAGCAATTTCACAATCTTATAATAAAATGTAGAATTGATGTTTTAGTACATACACATTATGTAATCAATATCAAGTTGCATAAATATATGAAATTTACATATTTCTGTTAATTAGCCGCTTTGATGTTATTGGAGTTGTCATAGAGTTGTCGAATAGCCATAACGACAGAGAATTTGGAGCAATTTCTCAATCTTTTATTCAGGGGTAGAATCGATTTCTTGGTACATACATATTAAGCAGTCGATATTAAGTGGCGAAAAAATATGAACTTTACATATTTATGCTAACTAGCCGTTTTGATGCTATTGGAGTTGTCATAGAGTTGTCTGATAGCCATAACGACAGTGTATTTGGAGCAATTTCACAATCTTATATTAAAGTGTAGAATCGATGTTTTAGTACATACACATTAAGCAATCAATATCAAGTTGCGTAAAAATATGAACTTTACATATTTATGCTAATTAGCCGTTTTGATGCTATTGGAGTTGTCATAGAGTTGTCGAATAGCCATAACGACAGAGAATTTCTAGCAATTTCACAATCTTATATTCAGGGGTAGAATTGAGTTTTTGGTACATACACATCAAGCAATCGATATCAAGTCGCGTAAAGATATGAACTTTACATATTTATGCTAACTGGCCGTTTTGATGCTATTGGAGTTGTCATAGAGTTGTCGAATAGCCATAACGACAGAGAATTTGGAGCAGTTTCATAATTTTATATTAAGGGGTAGAATTGAGTTTTTGGTACATACACATCAAGCAATCGATATCAAGTCGCGTAAAGATATGAACTTTACACATTTATGCTAATTAGCCTTTTTGAAGTTATTGGAGTTGTCATTGAGGTGTCGTAGAGCCATAACGACAGTGTATTAGGAGCAATTCCACAATCTTATATTAAGGGGTAGAATTGAGTTTTTGGTACATACACATGAAGCAATCGATATCAAGTTGCTAAAAAATATGAACTTTACATATTTATGCTAACTAGCCGTTTTGATGCTATTGGAGTTGTCATAGAGTTGTCGTATAGCCACAACGAGAGAGAATTTGGAGCAGTTTCATAATCTTATATTAAGGTGTAGAATCGATTTCTTGGTACATACACATTAAGCAATCGATATCAAGTGCGGTAAAAATATGAACTTTACATATTTATGCTAACTAGCCGTTTTGAAGCTATTGGAGTTGTCATAGAGTTGTCTGATAGCCATAACGACAGTGTATTTGAAGCAATTTCTTAATCTTATATTAAAGTGTAGAATCGATGTTTTAGTAAATACACATTAAGCAATCAATACCAAGTTGCGTAAATATATGAACTTTACATATTTCTGTTAATTAGCCGCTTTGATGTTTTTAGAGTTGTCGTAGAGTTGTCTTATAGCCATAACGGCAGTGTATTTGGAGCAATTTCACAGTCTTATATTAAGGTGTAGAATCGTTTTCTTGGTACATACATATTAAGCAGTCGATATCAAGTTGCGTAAAAATATGAACTTTACATATTTATGCTTATTAGAATTTTTGAAGTTATTAGAGTTGTCATAGAGTTGTCGTATAGCCATAACGACAGAGAATTTGGAGCAATTTCACAATCTTATATTAAAGTGTAGAATTGATGTTTTAGTACATACACATTAAGTAATCAATATCAAGTTGCATAAATATATGAAATTTACATATTTCTGTTAATTAGCCGCTTTGATGTTATTGGAGTTGTCATAGAGTTGTCGCATAGCCATAATGACAGTGTGTTTGGAACAATCTAACAATCTTATATTAAAGTGTATAATCTATTTTTTAGTACATACACATTAAGCAATCGATATCAAGTTTTGTAAAAATATGAACTTTACATATTTTTGCTAACTAGCCGTGTTGATGTTATTGGAGTTGTCATAGAGTTGTCTTAAAGGCATTACGACAGTGTATTTGGAGCAATTTCACAATCTTATATTAAAGTGTAGAATCGATGTTTTAGTACATACACATCGATGTTTTAGTACATACACATTAAGCAATCAATATCAAGTTGCGTAAATACATGAACTTTACATATTTATGCTAACTAGCCGTTTTGATGCTATTGGAGTTGTCATAGAGTTGTCGTATAGCCATAACGACAGAGAATTTGGAGCAGATTCATAATCTTACATTAAGGTGTAGATTCGTTTTCTTGGTACGTACATATTAAGCAGTCGATATCAAGTTGCGAAAAAATATGAACTTTACATATTTATGCTAACTAGCCGTTTTGATGTTTTTGGAGTTGTCATAGAGTTGTCGTATAGCCATAACGACAGTGTATTTGGAGCAATTTCACAAGCTTATATTAAGGTGTAGAATCGATTTTTTGGTGCATACATATTAAACAATCGATATCAAGTTGCGTAAAACTATGAACTTTACATATTTATGCTAATTGGCCTTTTTGAAGTTATTGGAGTTGCCAGAGAGTTGTCGTATAGCGACAGTGTATTTAAAGCAATTTCGCAATCTTATATAAAAGTGTATAATCTATTTTTTAGTACATACACACTAAGCAATCGATATAAAGTTTTTTTAAAATATGAACTTTACATATTTATGCTAACTAGCCGTTTTGATGCTATTGGAGTTGTCATAGGGTTGTCGTATAGCCATAACGACAGAAAATTTGGAGCAATTTCACAATCTTATATTAAGGTGTAGAATATATTTTTTGTATAATCTATTTTTTAGTACATACACACTAAGCAATCGATATCAAGTTTTGTAAAAATTTGAACTTTACATATTTATGCTAATTAGCCGCTTTGATGTTTTTGGAGTTGTCATAGAGTTGTCTTATAGCCATAACGACAGTGTATTTGGAGCAATTTCACAATCTTATATTAAGGTGTGGAATCGATTTCTTTGTACATACATATTAAGCAGTCGATATCAAGTTGCGAAAAAATATGAACTTTACATATATATGCTAACTAGCAGTTTTGATGCTATTGGAGTAGTCATAGAGTTGTTGTATAGCCATAACGACAGAGAATTTGGAGCAATTTCACAATCTTATATTAAGGGGTAGAATTGAGTTTTTGGTACATACACATAAAGCAATCGATATCAAGTCGCGTAAAACTATGAACTTTACACATTTATGCTAGTTAGCCTTTTTGAAGTTATTGGAGTAGTCATAGAGTTGTCTTATAGCCATAACGACAGTGTATTTGGAGCAATTTAACAATCTTATATTAAGGTGTGGAATCGATTTCTTTGTACATGCATATTAAGCAGTCGATATCAAGTTGCGTAAAAATATGAAATTTACATATTTATGCTAATAAGCCTTTTTGAAGATATTGGAGTTATCATAGAGTTGTCGTATAACCATAACGACAGTGTATTTGGAACAATCTAACAATCTTATATTAAGGTGTAGAATCGATTGTTTGGTGCATACATATTAAACAATCGATATCAAGTTGCGTAAAGCTATGAACTTTACACATTTATGCTAATTAGCCTTTTTGAAGTTATTGGAGTAGTCATAGAGTTGTCTTATAGCCATAACGACAGTGTATTTGGAGCAATTTCACAATCTTATATTAAGGTGTAGATTCGATTTCTTGGTACATACATATTAAGCAGTCGATATTAAGTTGCGAAAAAATATGAACTTTACATATTTATGCTAACTAGCCGTTTTGATGCTATTGGAGTTGTCATAGAGTTGTCGTATAGCCATAACGACAGTGTCTTTGGAGCAATTTCACAATCTTAAGTTAAGGCGTAGAATCGATTTTTCGATACATACACATTAAGCAATCGATATCAAGTTGCGTAAAAATATGAACTTTACATATTTATTCTAATTAGCCGTTTTGATGCTATTGGAGTTGTCATAGAGTTGTCGAATAGCCATAACGACAGAGAATTTGGAGCAATTTCACAATCTTATATTAAGGGGTAGAATTGAGTTTTTGGTACATACACATCAAGCAATCGATATCAAGTCGCGTAAAGATATAAACTTTACACATTTATGCTAATTAGCCTTTTTGAAGTTATTGGAGTAGTCATAGAGTTGTCTTATAGCCATAACGACAGTGTATTTGGAGCAATTTAACAATCTTATATTAAGGTGTGGAATCGATTTCTTTGTACATACATATTAAGCAGTCGATATCAAGTTGCGTAAAAATATGAACTTTACATATTTAGGCTATCTAGCCGTGTTGACGATATTGGAGTTGTCATAGAGTTGTCGTATAACCATAACGACAGTGTATTTGGAACAATCTAACAATCTTATATTAAGGTGTAGAATCGATTGTTTGGTGCATGCATATTAAACAATCGATATCAAGTTCGTAAAACTATGAACTTTACATATTTATGCTAATTAGCCTTTTTGAAGTTATTGGAGTTGTCATAGGGTTGTCGTATAGCGACAGTGTATTTAAAGCAATTTCTTAATCTTATATTAAAGTGTATAATCTATTTTTTAGTACATACACACTAAGCAATCGATATCAAGTTTTGTAAAAATATGAACTTTACATATTTATGCTAATTAGCCGCTTTGATGTTTTTGGAGTTGTCATAGAGTTTTCTTATAGCCATAACGACAGTGTATTTGGAGCAATTTCACAATCTTATATTAAAGTGTAGAATCGATGTTTTAGTACATACACATTAAGCAATCAATATCAAGTTGCGTAAATATATGAACTTTACATATTTCTGTTAATTATCCGCTTTGATGTTTTTGGAGTTGTCATAGAGTTGTCTTATAGCCATAACGACAGTGTATTTGAAGCAATTTCTCAATCTTATATTAAGGTGTAGATTCGTTTTCTTGGCACATACATTTAAGCAGTCGATATCAAGCTGCGAAAAAATATGAACTTTACATATTTATGCTAACTAGCCGTTTTGATGTTTTTGGAGTTGTCATAGAGTTGTCTTATAGCCACAACGACAGTGTATTTGGAGCAATTTCTCAATCTTATATTAATGTGTAGAATCGATTTTTTCGTACATACACATCAAGCAATCGATATCAAGTTGCGTAAAAATATGAACTTTACATATTTATGCTAATTAGCCTTTTTGATGCTATTGGAGTTGTCATAGAGTTGTCGAATAGCCATAACGACAGTGTATTTGGAGCAATTTCACAATGTTATATTAATATGTAGAATTGAGTTTTTGGGACATACACATCAAGCAATCGATATCAAGTCGCGTAAAGATATGAGCTTTTCACATTTATGCTAATTAGCCTTTTTTAAGTTATTGGAGTAGTCATAGAGTTGTCTTATAGCCATAACGACAGTGTTTTTGGAGCAATTTCACAATCTTATATTAAGGTGTAGAATCGATTTCTTGGTACATACATATTAAGCAGTCGATATCAAGTTGCGTAAAAATATGAACTTTACATATTTATGCTAATTAGCCTTTTTGATGTTATTGGAGTTGTCATAGAGTTTTCGTATAGCTATACCGACAGTGTATTTGGAACAATCTAACAATCTTATATTAAGGTGTAGAATCGATTTTTTAGTACAAAAACATTAAGCAATCGATATCCAGTTGCGTAAAAATATGATCTTTAAATATTTCTTTTAATAAGCCGTTTTGATGTTTTTGGATTTGCCATAGAGTTGTCGTATAGCCATAACGACAGTGTATTTGGAGCAATTTCACAATCTTATATTAAAGTGTAGAATCGATGTTTTAGTACATACACATTACGTAATCAATATCAAGTTGCGTAAATATATGAACTTTACATATTTATGCTAACTAGCCGTTTTGATGCTATTGGAGTTGTCATAGGGTTGTCGTATAGCCATAACGACAGAGAATTTGGAACAATCTAACAATCTTATATTAAGGTGTAGAATCGATTTCTTGGTACATACACATTATTCAATCGATATCAAGTGCGGTAAAAATATGAACTTTACATATGTATGCTAACTAGCCGTTTTGGTGTTATTGGGGTTGTCATAGAGTTGTCGTATAGCCATAACGACAGTGTATTTGGAGCAATTTCACAATCTTATATTAAGGTGTAGAATCGATTTTTTGGTGCATACATATTAAACAATCGATATCAAGTTGCGTAAAAATATGAACTTTACATATATATGCTAATTAGCCTTTTTGAAGTTATTGGAGTTGTCATAGAGTTGTCGTATAGCGACAGTGTATTTGAAGCAATTTCACAATCTTATATTAAAGTGTATAATCTATTTTTTAGTACATACACACTAACCAATCGATATCAAGTTTTGTAAAAATATGAACTTTACATATGTATGCTAATTAGCCGCTTTGATGTTTTTGAAGTTGTCATAGAGTTGTCTTATAGCCATAACGACAGTGTATTTGGAGCAATTTCACAATCTTACATTAAGGTGTAGATTCGATTTCTTGGTACATACATATTAAGCAGTCGATATCAAGTTGAGCAAAAATATGAACTTTACATATTTATGCTAATTAGCCTTTTTGAAGTTATTGGAGTTGTCATATAGTTGTCGTATAGCGACAGTGTGTTTGAAGCAATTTCACAATCTTATATTAAAGTGTATAATTTATTTTTTTGTACAAACATATTAAGCAATCGATATCAACTTGCGTAAAAATATGAACTTTACATATTTATGCTAATTAGCCTTTTTGATTTTATTGGAGTTGTCATAGAGTTGTCTTAAAGCCATAACGACAGTGTATTTGGAGCAATTTCACAATCTATATTAAAGTGTAGAATCGACGTTTTAGTACATACACATTAAGTAATCAATATCAAGTTGCGTAAATATATGAAATTTACATATTTATGCTAACTAGCCGTTTTGATGCTATTGGAGTTGTCATAGAGTTGTCGTATAGCCATAACGACAGAGAATTTGGAACAACCTAACAATCTTATATTAAGGTGTAGAATCGATTTTTTCGTACATACACATCAAGCAATCGATATCAAGTTGCGTAAAAATATGAACTTTACATATTTATGCTAATATGCCGTTTTGATGCTATTGGAGTTGTCATAGAGTTGTCGAATAGCCATAACGACAGAGAATTTGGAGCAATTTCACAATCTTATATTAAGGGGTAGAATTGAGTTTTGTACATACACATCAAGCAATCGATATCAAGTCGCCTAAAGATATGAACTTTACACATTTATGCTAATTAGCCTTTTTGAAGTTATTGGAGTAGTCATAGAGTTGTCTTATATCCATAACGACAGTGTATTTGGAGCAATTTCACAATCTTATATTAAGGTGTAGAATCGATTTCTTGGTACATATATATTAAGCAGTCGATATCAAGTTGCGTAAAAATATGAACTTTACATATTTATGCTAATATGCCCTTTTGATGCTATTGGAGTTGTCATAGAGTTGTCGAATAGCCATAACGACAGAGAATTTGGAGCAATTTCACAATCTTATATTAAGGGATAGAATTGAGTTTTTGGTACATACACATCAAGCAATCGATATCAAGTCGCGTAAAGATATGAACTTTACATATTTATGCTAATTAGCCGTTTTGATGCTATTGGAGTTGTCATAGAGTTGTCGAATAGCCATAACGACAGAGAATTTGGAGCAATTTCACAATCTTATATTAATGTGTAGAATCGATTTTTTCGTACATACACATCAAGCAATCGATATCAAGTTACGTTAAAATATGAACTTTACATATTTTTGCTAATTAGCCTTTTTGATGCTATTGGAGTTGTCATAGAGTTGTCGAATAGCCATAACGACAGAGAATTTGGAGCAATTTCACAGTCTTATATTAAGGGGTAGAATTGAGTTTTTGGTACATACACATCAAGCAATCGATATCAAGTTGCGTAAAAATATGAACTTTACATATTTATGCTAACTAGCCGTTTTGATGCTATTGGGTTGTCATAGAGTTGTCGTATATTCATAACGACAGAGAATTTGGAGCAATTTCACAATCTTATATAAAGGTGTAGAATCGATTTCTTGGTACATACATTTTAAAAAATCGATATCAAGTTGCGTAAAAATATGAACTTTACATGTTTATGCTA
>NW_024394442.1:0-9815 GCF_016617805.1 Bactrocera tryoni
AAATATGTAAAGCTCATAGTTTTACGCAACCTGATATCGATCGCTTAATGTGTATGTACTAAAAAATCCGTTCTACACCTTAATATAAGATTGTGAAATTGCTCCAAATACACTGTCGCTATGGCTATACGACAACTCTATGACAACTCCAATAACATCAAAACGGCGAATTAGCATAAATATGTAAAGTTCATATTTTTACCCAACCTGATATCGATTGCTTAATAAGTATGTACCAAAAAATCAATTCTACACCGTAATATAAGATTGCGAAATTGCTCCAAATACACTGTCGTTATGGATATACGACAACTCTATGAAAGCTCCAATAACATCAAAACGGCTAAATAGCATAAAAATGTAAAGCTCATATTTGTACGCAACCTGATATCGATTGAATAATGTGTGTGTACAAAAAAATCAAATCTACACCTTAATATAAGATTGTTAAATTGCTCCAAATACACTGTCGTTATGGCTATACGAACCTTATGACAACTCCAATAACATCAAAACCGCTAGTTAGCACAAATACGCAAAGCTCATATTTTTACGCAACTTGGTATCGATTGCTTAATGTCTATATACTAAAAAATCGACTCTACTCTTTAATTTAGGATTGTGAAATTGCTCCAAATATACTGTCGTTATGGCTGTACGACAACTCTATTGCAACTCCAATAACATCAGAACGGCTAGTTAGCAAAAATATGTAAAGTTCATATTTTTACGCAACTTGGTATCGATTGCTTTATGTGTATGTACTAAAAAATCGGTTCTACACCTCAACTTAAGATTGTGAAATTGCTCCAAAGACACTGTCGTTATGGCTATACGACAACTCTATGAAAGCTCCAATAACATCAAAACGGTTAATTAACAGAAATATGTAAAGTTCATATTTTTACGCACCTTGATATCGATCGCTTAATGTGTGTGTACTAAAAAAGCGATTTTACACCTTAATATAAGATTGTGAAATTGCTCCAAATATACTGTCATTAGGGCTATACGACAACTCTATGACAACTCCAATAACATCAAAACGGCGAGTTAGCATAAATATGTAAAGTTCATATTTTTACCCAACCTGATATCGATTGCTTAATGTGTATGTACCAAAAAATCAATTCTACACCTTAATATAAGATTGCGAAATTGCTCCAAATACACTGTCGTTATGGATATACGACAACTCTATGAAAGCTCCAATAACATCAAAACGGCTAAATAGCATAAAAATGTAAAACTCATATTTTTACGCAACCTGATACCGAATGAATAATGTGTGTGTACAAAAAAATGAAATCTACACCTTAATTTAGAATTGTTAAATTGTTCGAAATACAGTGTCGCTATTGCTATAGGACAACTCTATGACAACTCCAATAACATCAAAACGGTTAGTTAGCATCAATATGTAAAGTTCATATTTTTACGCACCTTGATATCGATTGAATAATGTGTGTGTACAAAAAAATCAAATCTACACCTTAATATAAGATTGTTAAGTTGCTCCAAATACACTGTCGTTATGGCTATACGAACCCTATGACAACTCCAATAAAATCAAAACCGCTAGTTAGCACAAATATGCAAAGCTCATATTTTTACGCAACTTGATATCGATTGCTTAATGTCTATATACTAAAAAATCGACTCTACTCTTTAATTTAAGATTGTGAAATTGCTCCAAATATACTGTCGTTATGGCTGTACGACAACTCTATTGCAACTCCAATAACATCAGAACGGCTAGTTAGCAAAAATATGTAAAGTTCATATTTTTACGCAACTTGGTATCGATTGCTTTATGTGTATGTACTAAAAAATCGGTTCTACACCTTAATATAAGATTGTAAAATTGCTCCAAATACACTGTTGCTATTGCTATAGGACAACTCTATGACAACTCCACTAACATCAAAACGGCTCGTTAGCATAAATATGTAAAGCTCATATTTCTACGCAACTTGATATCGATTGTTTAATGTGAATGTATCAAAAATTCGATTCTACACCTTAATATAAGCTTGTAAAGTTTTTCCATATACACCGTCGCTATTTCTGTAGGACAACTCTATGACAACTCCAATAACATCAAAACGGCTAGTTAGCATAAATATGTAAATTTCATATTTTTACGCAACTTGATATCGATTGCTTAATGTGAATGTATCAAAAAATCGATTCTACACCTCAACTTAAGATTGTGAAATTGCTCCAAACACACTGTCGCTATGGCTATACGACAACTCTATGACAACTCCAATAACATCAAAACGGCTAGTTCATATTTTTACGCATCTTGATATCGATTGCTTAATGTGTATGTATCAAAAAATCGATTCTACAGCGTAACTTAAGATTGTGAAATTGTTCCAAATACACAAGCTTCAATAACATCAAAACGGCGAGTTAGCATAACTATGTAAAGTTCATATTTTTAAGCAACTTGGTATCGATTGCATAATATGCATGTTCCAAAAAATTAATTCTACACCTTATTTTAGGATTGCTAAATTGTTTCAAATATACTGTCGTTATGGCTATACGACAACTCTATGACAACTCCAATAACATTAAAACGGCTAGTTAGCAAAAATATGTAAAGTTCATACTTCTACGCAACTTGATATCGATTGCTTAATGTGTATGTGCCAAAAAATCAGTTCTACACCTTAATATAAGGTTGTTAAATTGCTCCAAATACACTGTCGTTATGGCTATACGAACCCTATGACAACTCCAATAACATCAAAACCGCTAGTTAGCACAAATATAAAAAGCTCATATTTTTACGCAACTTGATATCGATTGCTTAATGTCTATATACTAAAAAATCGACTCTACACTTTAATTTAAGATTGTGAAATTGCTCCAAATATACTGTCATTAGGGCTATACGACAACTCTATGACAATTCCAATAACATCAAAACGGCTCATTTGCATAAATATGTAAAGTTCATATTTTTACCCAACTTGATATCGATTGCTTAATGAGTATGTACCAAAAAATCAATTCTACACCTTAATATAAGATTGCGAAATTGCTCAAAATACATTGTCATTATGGCTATGCGACAACTCTTTGAAAGCTCCAATAACATCAAAACGGCTAAATAGCATAAATATGTAAAGCTCATATTTTTACGCAACCTGATACCGATTCAATAATGTGTGTGTACAAAAAAATGAAATCTACACCTTAATTTAGGATAGTTAAATTGTTCGAAATACACTGTCGCTATTGCTATAGGACAACTCTATGACAACTCCAATAACATCAAAACGGTTAGTTAGCATCAATATGTAAAGTTCATATTTTTACGCAACTTGGTATCGATTGCTTAATGTGTATGTACTAAAAAATCGGTTCTACACCATAATATAAGATTTTGAAATTGCTCCAAATACGCTATCGCTATTGCTATAGGAAAACTCTATGACAACTCCAATAACATCAAAACGGCTAGTTAGCATAAATATGTAAAGATCATATTTTTACGCATCTTGATATCGATTGCTTAATGTGTATGCACTAAAAATTCGATTCTACACCTTAATATAGGATTGTAAAATTGTTCCAAATACACTGGCGTTATGGCTATACGACAACTCTATTGCAACTCCAATAACATCAGAAGAACTAGTTAGCAAAAATATGTAAAGTTCATATTTTTACGCAACTTGGTATCGATTGCTTAAGGTGTATGTACTAAAAAATCGGTTCTACACCTTAATATAAGATTGTGCAATTGCTCCAAATACACTGTTGCTATTGCTATAGGACAACTCTATGACAACTCCACTTACATCAAAACGGCTAGTTAGCATAAATATGTAAAGTTCATATTTCTACGAAACTTGATATCGATTGTTTAATGTGAATGTATCAAAAATTCGATTCTACACCTTAATATAAGCTTGTAAAGTTGTTCCATATACACTGTCGCTATTTCTGTAGGACAACTCTATGACAACTCCAATAACATCAAAACGGCTAGTTAGCATAAATATGTAAAGTTCATATTTTTACGCATCTTGATATCGATTGCATAATGTGTATGTACCAAAAAACTAAATCTACACCTTAATATAAGATTGCGAAATTGCTCCAAATACACTGTCGCTATGGCTATACGACAACTCTATGACAACTCCAATAACATCAAAACGGCGAATTAGCATAAATATGTAAAGTTCATATTTTAACGCAACTTGATATCGATTCCTTAATGTGTATGTATCAAAAAATCGATTCTACACCTTAACTTAAGATTGTGAAATTGCTCCAAAAACACTGTCGTTATGGATATACGACAACTCTATGAAAGCTCCAATAACATCAAAACGGCTAAATAGCATAAAAATGTAAAGCTCATATTTTTACGCAACCTGATATCGATTGAATAATGTGTGTGTACACAAAATCAAATCTACACCTTAATATAAGATTGTTAAATTGCTCCAAATACACTGTCGTTATGGCTATACGAACCCTATGACAACTCCAATAACATCAAAACCGCTAGTTAGCACAAATATGCAAAGCTCATATTTTTACGCAACTTGGTATCGATTGCTTAATGTCTATATACTAAAAAATCGACTCTACTCTTTAATTTAGGATTGTGAAATTGCTCCAAATATACTGTCGTTATGGCTGTACGACAACTCTATTGCAACTCCAATAACATCAGAACGGCTAGTTAGCAAAAATATGAAAAGTTCATATTTTTACGCAACTTGGTATCGATTGCTTTATGTGTATGTACTAAAAAATCGGTTCTACACCTCAACTTAAGACTGTGAAATTGCTCCAAAGACACTGTCGTTATGGCTATACGACAACTCTATGAAAGCTCCAATAACATCAAAACGGTTAATTAACAGAAATATGTGAAGTTCATATTTTTACGCACCTTGATATCGATCGCTTTATGTGTGTGTACTAAAAAATCGATTTTACACCTTAATATAAGATTGTGAAATTGCTCCAAATATACTGTCGTTATGGCTGTACGACAACTCTATTGCAACTCCAATAACATCAAAACGGCTAGTTAGCAAAAATATGTAAAGTTCATATTTTTACGCAACTTGGTATCGATTGCTTAATGTGTATGTACTAAAAAATCGGTTCTACACCATAATATAAGATTGTGAAATTGCTCCAAATACACTGTTGCTATTGCTATAGGACAACTCTATGACAACTTCACTAACATCAAAACGGCTAGTTAGCATAAATATGTAAAGTTCTTTTTTTTACGCATCTTGATATCGATTGCTAAATGTGTATGTACTAAAAAATCGATTCTACACCTTTAATAAAATTGTGAAATTGCTCCAAATACACTGTCGCTATGGCTATAAGACAACTCTATGACAACTCCAATAACATCAAAACGGGTAATTAGCATATATGTAAAGTTCATATTTTTACGCAACTTGATATCGATTGCTTAATGTGAATGTATCAAAAAATCGATTCTACACCTCAACTTAAGATTGTGAAATTGCTCCAAACACACTGTCGCTATGGCTATACGACAACTCTATGACAACTCCAATAACATCAAAACGGCTAGTTCATATTTTTACGCATCTTGATATCGATTGCTTAATGTGTATGTATCAAAAAATCGATTCTACAGCGTAACTTAAGATTGTGAAATTGTTCCAAATACACAAGCTTCAATAACATCAAAACGGCGAGTTAGCATAACTATGTAAAGTTCATATTTTTAAGCAACTTGGTATCGATTGCATAATATGCATGTTCCAAAAAATTAATTCTACACCTTATTTTAGGATTGCTAAATTGTTTCAAATATACTGTCGTTATGGCTATACGACAACTCTATGACAACTCTAATAACATTAAAACGGCTAGTTAGCAAAAATATGTAAAGTTCATACTTTTACGCAACTTGATATCGATTGCTTAATGTGTATGTACCAAAAAATCAGTTCTGCACCTTAATATAAGGTTGTTAAATTGCTCCAAATACACTGTCGTTATGGCTATACGAACCCTATGACAACTCCAATAACATCAAAACCGCTAGTTTGCACAAATATGTAAAGCTCATATTTTTACGCAACTTGATATCGATTGCTTAATGTCTATATACTAAAAAATCGACTCTACACTTTAATTTAAGATTGTGAAATTGCTCCAAATATACTGTCATTAGGGCTATACGACAACTCTATGACAATTCCAATAACATCAAAACGGCTCATTTGCATAAATATGTAAAGTTCATATTTTTACCCAACTTGATATCGATTGCTTAATGAGTATGTACCAAAAAATCAATTCTACACCTTAATATAAGATTGCGAAATTGCTCAAAATACATTGTCATTATGGCTATGCGACAACTCTTTGAAAGCTCCAATAACATCAAAACGGCTAAATAGCATAAATATGTAAAGCTCATATTTTTACGCAACCTGATACCGATTGAATAATGTGTGTGTACAAAAAAATCAAATCTGCACCTTAATTTAGAATTGTTAAATTGTTCGAAATACACTGTCGCTATTGCTATAGGACAACTCTATGACAACACCAATAACATCAAAACGGTTAGTTAGCATCAATATGTAAAGTTCATATTTTTACGCAACTTGGTATCGAGTGCTTAATGTGTATGTACTAAAAAATCGGTTCTACACCATAATATAAGATTTTGAAATTGCTCCAAATACGCTATCGCTATTGCTATAGGAAAACTCTATGACAACTCCAATAACATCAAAACGGCTAGTTAGCATAAATATGTAAAGTTCATATTTTTACGCATCTTGATATCGATTGCTTAATGTGTGTGCACTAAAAATTCGATTCTAGACCTTAATATAAGATTGTGAAATTGCTCCAAATACATTGTCGCTATTGCTATAGGACAACTCTATGACAACTCCAATAACATCAAAACGGCTATTTAGCATAAATATGTAAAGTTCATATTTTTACGCAACTTGATATCGATTGCTTAATGTGAATGTACTAAAAATCGGTTCTATACCTTAATTTAAGATTGTAAAATTGTTCCAAATACAACTCTATGACAACTCCAATAACATCAAAACGGCTAATTAGCAAAAATATGTAAAGCTCATATATCTACGCAACTTGATATCGATTGCTTAATGTCTATATACTAAAAAATCGACTCTACACCTTAATTTAAGATTGTAAAATTGTTCCAAATACACTGGCGTTATGGCTATACGACAACTCTATTGCAACTCCAATAACATCAGAACGGCTAGTTAGCAAAAATATGTAAAGTTCATATTTTTACGCAACTTGGTATCGATTGCTTAAGGTGTATGTACTATAAAATCGGTTCTACACCTTAATATAAGATTGTGCAATTGCTCCAAACACACTGTTGCTATTGCTATAGGACAACTCTATGACAACTCCACTTACATCAAAACGGCTAGTTAGCATAAATATGTAAAGTTCATATTTCTACGAAACTTGATATCGATTGTTTAATGTGAATGTATCAAAAATTCGATTCTACACCTTAATATAAGCTTGTAAAGTTGTTCCATATACACTGTCGCTATTTCTGTAGGACAACTCTATGACAACTCCAATAACATCAAAACGGCTAGTTAGCATAAATATGTAAAGTTCATATTTTTACGCATCTTGATATCGATTGCATAATATGTATGTTCCAAAAAATCGATTCAACACCTTAATATAAGATTGTAAGTTGCTCCAAATACACTGTCGCTATTGCTATAGAACAACTCTATGCCAACTCCAATAACATCAAAACGGCTAGTTAGCATAAATATGTAAAGTTCATATTTTTACGCAACTTGATATCGATTGCTTAATGTGAATGTATCAAAAAATCGATTCTACACCTCAACTTAAGATTGTGAAATTGCTCCAAACACACTGTCACTATGGCTATACGATAACTCAAAACGGCTAGTTCACATTTTTACGCATCTTGATATCGATTGCTTAATGTGTATGTATCAAAAAATCGATTCTACAGCGTAACTTAAGATTGTGAAATTGTTCCAAATACACAAGCTTCAATAACATCAAAACGGCGAGTTAGCATAACTATGTAAAGTTCATATTTTTAAGCAACTTGGTATCGATTGCATAATGTGTATGTACCAAAAAATTAATTCTACACCTTATTTTAGGATTGCTAAATTGTTTCAAATATACTGTCACTATGGCTATACGACAAATCTAGGACAACTCCAATAACATTAAAACGGCTAGTTAGCAAAAATATGTAAAGTTCATACTTTTACGCAACTTGATATCGATTGCTTAATGTGTATGTACCAAAAAATCAGTTCTGCACCTTAATATAAGGTTGTTAAATTGCTCCAAATACACTGTCGTTATGGCTATACGAACCCTATGACAACTCCAAAAACATCAAAACCGCTAGTTAGCACAAATATGTAAAGCTCATATTTTTACGCAACTTGATATCGATTGCTTAATGTCTATATACTAAAAAATCGACTCTACACTTTAATTTAAGATTGTGGAATTTCTCCAAATATACTGTCATTAGGGCTATACGACAACTCTATGACAATTCCAATAACATCAAAACGGCGAGTTAGCATAAATATGTAAAGTTCATATTTTAACCCAACTTGATATCGATTGCTTAATGAGTATGTACCAAAAAATCAATTCTACACCTTAATATAAGATTGCGAAATTGCTCAAAATACATTGTCGTTATGGCTATGCGACAACTCTTTGAAAGCTCCAATAACATCAAAACGGCTAAATAGCATAAATATGTAAAGCTCATATTTTTACGCAACCTGATATCGATTGAATAATGTGTGTGTACAAAAAAATCAAATCGACACCTTAATTTAGAATTGTTAAATTGTTCGAAATACACTGTCGCTATTGCTATAGGACAACTCTATGACAACTCCAATTACATCAAAACGGTTAATTAGCATCAATATGTAAAGTTCATATTTTTACGCAACTTGGTATCGATTGCTTAATGTGTATGTACTAAAAAATCGGTTCTACACCATAATATAAGATTTTGAAATTGCTCCAAATACGCTATCGCTATTGCTATAGGACAACACTATGACAACTCCAATAACATCAAAATGGCTAGTTAGCATAAATATGTAAAGTTCATATTTTTACGCATCTTGATATCGATTGCTTAATGTGTGTGCACTAAAAATTCGATTCTACACCTTAATATAAGATTGTGAAATTGCTCCAAATACATTGTCGCTATTGCTATAGGACAACTCTATGACAACTCCAATAACATCAAAACCGCTAGTTAGCACAAATATGTAAAGCTCATATCTTTAAGCAACTTGATATCTTTTGCTTAATGTCTATATACTAAGAAATCGACTCTACACCTTAATTTAAGATTGTGAAATTGCTCCAAATATACTGTCATTAGGGCTATACGACAACTCTATGACAACTCCAATAACATCAAAACGGCTAATTAACAGAAATATGTAAAGCTCATATTTTTACGCAACTTGACATCGATCGCTAATTGTCTATATACTAAAAAATCGACTCTACACCTTAATATAAGATTGTTAAATTGCTCCAAATACACTGTCGTTATGGCTATACGAACCCTATGACAACTCCAATAACATCAAAACCGCTAGTTAGCACAAATATGCAAAGCTCATATTTTTACGCAACTTGGTATCGATTGCTTAATGTCTATATACTAAAAAATCGACTCTACTCTTTAATTTAAGATTGTGAAATTGCTCCAAATATAC
>NW_024394443.1:0-2531 GCF_016617805.1 Bactrocera tryoni
ACCTCAATTTAAGATTGCAAAGTTGTTCCAAATACACTGTCGCTTTTGCTATAGGGCAACTCTATGACAACTCCAATAACATCCAAACGGCGAGTTAGCATAAATATATAAAGTTCATATTTTTACGCTACCTGATATCGATTGCATATTGTGTATGTACCAAAAAATCGATTCTACACCTTAATATAAGATTGTGAAATTGCTCCAAATACACTATCGCTATGGCTATACGACAACTCTATGACACGTCCAATAACATCAAAACGGCGAGTTAGCATAAATATGTAAAGTTCATATTTTTACGCATCTTGATATCGATTGCTTAACGTGTATGTATGTACTAAAAAACCAATTATACACCTTAATTTAAGATTGCAAAGTTGTTCCAAATACAGTGTCGCTATTGCTATAGGGCAACTCTATGACAACTCTCATTCATATTTTTACGCAACCTGATATCGATTGCATAATGTGTATGTAGCAAAAAATCAATTCTACACCTTGATTAAAGATTGCAAAGTTGTTCCAAATACACTGTCGCTATTACTATAGAACAATCTATGACAACTCCAATATAATCAAAACGGTTTATCTGCACAAATATGTAAAGTTCATATTTTTACGCATCTTGATATCGATTGCATAATATGTATGTACCAAAAAATCTATTCTACACCTTAATTTAAGATTGCAAAGTTGTTCCAAACACACTGTCGCTATTGCTATAGAACAACTCTATGACAACTCAAATAACATCAAAACGGCTAGTTAGCATAAAGATGTAAAGTTCATATTTTAACGCAACTTGATATCGATTGCTTAATGTGTATGTATCAAAAAATCAGACCTTAATTTAAGATTGCAAAGTTGTTCCAAATACACTGTCGCTTTTGCTATAGGACAACTCTATGACAACTCCAATAACATCAAAACGGCAAAATTGCATAAATATGTAAAGTTCATATTTTTACGCATCTTGATATCGATTGCATTATATGTATGTACCAAAAAATAAATTTTACATCTTAATTTAAAATTGTAAAATTGTTCCAAATACACTGTCGCTATTGCTATAGGACAACTCTATGACAACTCCAATCACATCAAAGCGGCTAGTTAGCATAAATATGTAAAGTTCATATTTTTACGCAACTTGATATCGATTGCTTAATGTGTATGTATCAAAAAATCGATTCTGCACCTTAACTTATGATTGTGAAATTGCTCCAAAGACACTGTCGTTATGGCTATACGACAACTCTATGAAAGCTCCAATAACATCAAAACGGCTAAATAGCATAAATATGTAAAGTTCATATTTTTACGCAACCTGATATCGATTGCATAATGTGTATGTAGCAAAAAATCAATTCTACACCTTAATTTAAGATTATTAAATTGTTCCAAATACATTGTCGCTATTGCTATAGGACTACTCTATGACAACTCCAATAACATCAAAACGGCAAATTTGCATAAATATGTAAAGTTCATATTTGTACGCATCTTGATATCGATTGCATAATATGTATGTATCAAAAAATCCATTTCACACCTTAATTTAAGATTGCAAAGTTGTTCCAAATACACTGTCGCTATTGCTATAGAACAACTCTATGACAACTCCAATATAATCAAAACGGCTTATTTGCACAAATATGTAAAGTTCATATTTTTACGCATTTTATATCGATTGCATAATATGTATGTACCAAAAAATCAATTTTACATCTTAATTTAAGATTGTAAAATTGTTCCAAATACACTGTTGCTATTGCTATAGGGCAACTCTATGACAACTCCAATAACATCAAAACGATTAATAAGCAAAAATATGTGAAGTTCATATTTTTACGCTACCTGATATCGATTGCATATTGTGTATGTATGTACTAAAATATCAATTCTACACCTTAATATAAAATTGTTAAATTGTTCCAAATACATTGTCGCTATTGCTATAGGACAACTCTATGACAACTCCAATAACATCAAAACGGCAAATTTGCATAAATATGTAAAGTTCATATTTGTACGCATCTTGATATCGATTGCTTAATGTGTATGTATGTACTAAAAAAACAATTATACACCTTAATTTAAGATTGCAAAGTTGTTCTAAATACACTGTCGCTATTGCTATAGGGCAACTCTATGACAACTCCAATAACATCAAAACGGCAAATTTGCATAAATATGTAAAGTTCATATCTTTACGCATCTTGATATCGATTGCTTAATGTGTCTGTACTAAAAAATCGATTCTACACCTTAATATAAGATTGTGAAATTGCTCCAAATACACTATCGCTATTGCTATAGAACAACTCTATTACAACTCCAATAACATCAAAATGGCTAGTTAGCATAAATATGTAAAGTTCATATTTTTACGGATCTTGATATCGATTACATAATATGTATGTACCAAAAAATCAATTTTACATCTTAATTTAAGATTGTAAAATTGTTCCAAATACACTGTCGCTTTGCTATAGGGCAACTCTATGACAACTCCCATAACTTCAAAA
>NW_024394444.1:0-7969 GCF_016617805.1 Bactrocera tryoni
TTTCGTGAATATATCTTGTCAAATGTGAAAGTTTTCCATACAAGCATTTGATTCCGATACAAGAACTTGATTCCGATCGTTCAGTTTATATGGCAGCTATATGTTATAGTGGTCTGATATCGGCCGTTCCGACAAATGAGCAGCTTCTTGAAGAGAAAATGACGTTTGCAAAATTTCAAAAAGATATCTTAAAAACTGAGAGACTAGTTCGTATATATACAGACAGTCGGACAGACGGACGGACAGACAGACGAACATGGCTAAATCGACTCAGCTCGACATACTGATCATTTATATATATACTTTACAGGGTCTCCGACGATTCCTTCTAGGTGTTGCAAACTTCGTGACAAACTTAATATAACCTGTTCAGGGTATAAATATAATCAATGTCAGAGTGAAAATGAAAGATCAGTAATGAAAAAATTATTTGATATAATAATAAATACATATAAACTGAATAGAAAATAACTTTTCTGTCACCGTGTTTGCATTCCATTTTGGTATTTCAACAACAATTACACATTAAACAGGTGTTTAATGTTCGAAGTTTGACATTTCAGGGTATTTTGTTTATCTTCGCACATGCATTGCTGCAGTGGTACACAATAAAAATGCATCGGGAATGCAACTGCGGTTGGACGACACGTCATTTGATGAAATGTCATTGTAAACCGGTTGGAATAAAGTAAGTGTAGAGATAAAATATATTTAGATATACAAGTTACATGTGTCAACATTCCTTGGTTGACTCTTTTCGAGGTATTTTTGCTTGCAGAGATACTTCACTATGGGGAAAGTGTGCTCTAATAGTTTGCAATGAAATTTAATGGTTCAAAATAGAGTTTAAGTTCACTACAGAAATAAATATCGAAATTTTTAGTAAATTTGAAATTTTTGTAATAAAACTTAAGATAGGAATGTTGTTAAAATACATTATTTTTTATGAAAATGTATAAAATAAAGAGCTGATGAGAGAACTATTAATAAGTTATATACAATATAAGAATTCAAAGTTTAATTAAAAAAATATAGTATATATGTACAGAATTTGTTAGAAAAGTGTTGGATTTCGTTTATATCCAGTAGTTTGAAGTGCTTTAAAAGTGTTTTTTTTAGTTTTAACTATACATACACTAATATATTATTAAATTCATTTCGTGCTTTACACCATTAATTTTTAAATATGAGCATATTTTTAGATATCAGCGAATAATTGCTGCTGTCTCACTATACCATACTTTCTATAATGCATATTAAATGTCCTGAAAAATAACAGCTAACAGGGAAGCGAAAAATAAATATTGTATCGCAGACCATTAAACAGACAAAAGCAACGGTAAACAATGTCAAAATCTGTAACTGTTTACACGCTGCACCGTTACGTGACTTTATGTAACTGCAAGTAATTAATTGCTTATATTTAATCTTCTATATAGAGAGATGAGACCTTTCCAACAGTACCAGTATATATATAATATAATATATATCTATCAATATTTACCTCTTCCACAGGTAGCATATTATTCGAAAAACAACAACATGCTCTTAGTGATACTTACTGCTCAAAGATGCTCTCATTTGCTCTTCCCAACGCTTTATATGGAAGTCATCGAATCACACTTAAGACGCGCCGATATGTTTTGGACCGCTTCTGCAAAAGACATGAAGGAAAGAAATCTCCAAATTAAAACTAAGCAGTTCAGCGACTCTTTCTTTCCACGCATGAGTTTTCTACTTTGCTTTTTATTATACTCCTTTATTTATTATAACCTGAACAGGGTATATTAAGTTTGTCACGAAGTTTGTAACACCCAGAAGGAATCGTCGGAGACCCAATAAAGTATATATATAAATGATCTGTCTGTCTGTCTGTCCGTCTGTCTGTATATATGTATACGAACTAGTCTCTCAGTTTTTAAGATATCTTTTTGAAATTTTGCAAACGTCATTTTCTCTTCAAGAAGCTGCTCATTTGTCGGAACGGCCGATATTGGGCCACTATAACATATAGCTGCCATACAAACTGAACGATCGGAAACAAGTTCTTGTATGGAAAACTTTCACATTTGACAAGATATATTCACGAAACTTGATATATGTTATTTTCTAAGGCAACAATGTAATCTCCGAGGAAATTGTTCAGATCGGTTAACTATAGCATATAGCTGCCATACAAACTGAACGATCGGAATCAAGTTCTTGTATGGACAACTTTCACATTTGACAAGATATATTCACGAAACTTGATATATGTTATTTTTTAAGGCAACAATGTAATCTCTAAAAAACTTGTTTAGAACGGATTACTATAGCATATAGCTTCCATACAAACTGAACACATAGTTACTAACAGAAATGCACCTGTGAAGGGTATTTAGCTTCGGTGCAACCGAAGTTAACGTTTTTTCTTGTTTTTTTTCTTCTTAAAACAGCATCTTGCCACTCCTCAACCGTATTTTGGCCCATAATAACAGTGAACAGCGAAGAGCGTGTAAATATTTACACTTTTCGTCGAGCGTGAAATTTGTTGTTGTGTGGCCACTCATGAATTCTATAAGTGTGAGCATGACTTATACGCTGCCTAACTTTATGAGCTTCACTTTGAAGCATATCTATGTGGTGGTGTGAGCGCATGTACGTTTGGGCACATTAAAGTAAATAATTGATTTGCATACAAATATTTGCTTTAATCTTATTTTAATGTCAAAGTACCTGAGAGGCAGTTAATATTTATATATGTATGTTAACTAGTTGCTTAACCTGATTTTGTTTCTTTTAACAAAATTAATATATTTTTTCTATTCACACAACTCACCTGTTGGCTTAAATAACAATCAAAGCTTTATAATCCTATTCATAATATTTTTGACGAAGAACTTTACGTTCAACACTTTAAGCGGATTATCTTTCTCCTTTTGATATTTGTTTCTATCTATTTTGTTAATATTATTTATACACAAAAGCCGTAGTAAATATGGTTATGTAGCTAATTTTTTTTAATAATTTTGTTTTTGTTTATTTTTGCTCTATACTCTATATTATGCTTTTTGCCAATCATAAATTATTTGCGTTTGAATACAAATGCTAATTTTTGCCTATTAAGTCGAAATCGGCTAATCACCCCTTCTGTGTCTATATATACAAATGTAATATTTAGGTAAATAAAGCACATATGTAAAGCCATGTATAAGTCATTAATGTGCGTTCAGTTGAATATCAATGAAGCATCGAATTTTATGTCACTCAACATTTCCACGTTTTATCATCTTCAAACTTTGTTACAAGCATGATTTTATAATGACATTTATTTAATGCTTTTGAAAGCTTTCACTTTGTCATCTTAAATACATGGTATGAAAACCTTGCACAAATAAATCCTAAGTCTCACAGAACTTCACGATCCAATGTTCAGGCTCGAAGTTACATATGTCACTGTTCCCTTCCTAAAACGAAACTAATGTGATAGTATTTCTTAATGTACTTAATGTTGTGCGCTGAAATGTAGACAATAGTTTGTACGACTATTCTTTACTGCGATGTTTTTTTTTTAATAAAACTAATGAAATAAATTGGTTCAAGACTGAAATGAAAACTGCACAAAAATGAAGTAGAATTTATTCACCAAAATAACTTATAATACCATCACTCAATTCTTTTACTACACCACAAAAGCTTTCACGCCAACAAGATCCACATTACAGCGTTGCCTATTTCAGCAATACAAAACCAAATCACTCACTTTCACTCGACGCTAATGCCAAAAAAAATAAATGAAAAATTGATGAAAATCCTGCTTTCATATCCAGTTTTCAAATTGCACTTTCCACTCAAACAAAACAAGCAACACCAACAAACGTACATAGCATATGTTGCAGCATCCGCTTGCAACATGAAAAATGAAACCAGTTAACTGACATATGCAGACAAGGCAAAAGCGGCGAACGCAATCGAGAAGAAACATATATCTTAGGTTCAACGACAATATCAACCGAGGTGACTGGAGCAATAATTTATTTTCATTGCCTCGATTATTGCTTGCTTTGTGTTCGCAATTTCACAACATTGAAATGTCAATTTTCTGTTGTTGTTGAGGAAAAATCTGGGTCAAGTTCATAAATTCTTTTTCTGCGCACTTTTTATTTTCTATAAATACTAATCAAGAGCCTGAAAAAATTGGATTTGTTTCACAAAAGTCTTTGTTAATTGCTCAGTTGTTATTGTAAATTGTTTTAATAAATTATTTTTGCCCGAAAATATTTTTTTTCAAATAATGGTTTTTATTGATCTTGTCCTCATTTTAAGGGAGGATTTATTAACTACATGCCCAGAAGCGTAAGCAAGTTGTTTGGTATAAGCCTTGTAAAAAAGAAAGTATAAACTTGTTAAAAAATTAAGACTTTGGAATGTGGAATGGATCAGCAAAAATATTCTATAAGGCCATGAAGTTCGTCAAAAGAGCATTGGAAATCTCGAACATAAATAAAATGTAATTAAGTTTTAATTTCTATTATTTATAATTTATTATTTAAATATAGTCCCAAAACTCAGTTCAAAACTGTGCTAAGTTTGTTGGTAAACAATGGTAGTACAATGAGTAAGGTTAAGCTGAGCACAGGGCGAAGATAACAAGAAGCATCTAGAGGAATTTTGCATTATAAGAAATAATATAAATTATATAATAATATTTTCGTATATTTAAAGTATGAAATTTGCTGACTCTTTAATCAGCACTTCTGATCAGTTTATGAATGAAGTGATAATCAGCTGATTAATCAAGTGCTTGTCAGTTGATTCGTAAAACAATCATTAACTGATCAGCATGGTTATATCGGGGTTATCAAATTTTTTATTAATTTAAAAGAGTTATAAAGAATTTGCATGAATACATCATATTTATTTATTTATTTTTTATGTGCACCTTAGCCACAAGTTATTGAACATAATCCAACTATCCTACGAGTCTTAATAAAAAAAAATATATGCCTAAAGCAAAGAAATCATAAATTTACCAAATTTATGAACCGAAAAGGTTTAAAGCAATAACTTCTAGGCTAAGAAGAGTAAGCTAACAAATAGTTTAAGTATTTGTGGAGGTTAAAAAATCTACTAACAAAGATACTAAGTTTAATTCACTAAGAGACATCAATTGGAATATATGCAACAGTGAACTTATATTGCGATCATAAACATTAGTTTACGTTAACGCTCGAATAACACAAACATTGCTTAGTATATGGTTTTTTTAGTGCAAAAGTTCCTTTTATATAACTGAAATAATTTCAATTTAATTTATTGACAGCGGCTTTGCATACAATTCCATTGTCACTTGTAAGTCATGGCCAAAAATGGTGTGGCAAGCAAATGTGTCAAAAGCGGTGCCGTTGCAAGCAGCTGCATACAACAACAGTGAACTTAGCGATATTTGGCGGGCGAGACATTTATCACTTCTTTGAACTCAGATTCTTCTAAGCATGAAATGGGTTGACTTATTCACTTGCCGATGGTCGATGATGGCATTGTTTATCAAGATGAACACGCGCATGCGCGAAAACGCAAATACATACATATATGTTGCTGTTTGGGATGCAGAACATTTGAGTAGGTCCTGTTCTCATTACGATTATTCGTTGGTGGTGTGGCAAACATCAACAATAGCACACTTGGGGGACCAGGGAGCGACATTATTGATTCAACGCATAGATATGCGTCGGTCAGTGGCGGTGACAAGCTACTGATGTCTCGCATATATACATTCACACACACACACATGCCAATATTTATGCAAATTCAAGCGTGTCGCATATAAGAAATGCCCGGCTGTCACGTCGGCGCATCATAAAGCGACAAAAGAAAAACGCGAACGACAACAAAGTAGCAACAACAAAAGCGAAGTAAAATGATAATGAAATACAATAAAATTATGCAACACCTTGAGCCGTGGCCCATTGCATGCAAATTGCGTTTTGTTGCACATGCGCATTAAATGCGCTTCAATGTGTGTGTGAGTGTGCATTAAAAGTAAATGAAATCAATTTTGATGGCGCTTCTGTGTGGCCAAGACAAGCAAATCATTAATTTGAATGCAATTTTAGTTCAAGTCTTGTGATTTCGTATTTCGCTGGCGACAAATGATTACTGCTAATGACCATTAAATTAATAACGGTGAATTTTTTTTCTGCTTTTTTTGGTTTTATTATACTGTAAAAAAATGCTCTAGCACTCATTTTTTCGAGAGTAATATTTAGAAATTCTTCAATGAGTTTTTCTAGTTTCCTCTTCTCTCTTGTATGAAAAATATACTATAATCACAATAAAAAATATTAATCTACGCACACATACACATCAACAACAAAATATTATGTCTAAAGAGAAAAACATTTTCTTGTTGAAATTGAATTTCGAAATGAAAAGCTCAATGATATATGAGCCAGCTCAGCTGTTCATGCTTTCGGCTGTCGGTGCAGCTGCTTGCTTTATACACGCGAGTATTTGTTTTTGTTCTTCCAATGAACACGTTCATAAAAAAACATTTATCTGCATTTATAACACAATAACAACGTTTAAGTTACAATATCTAAGCGCATAAGCATTAAAGCAACAATGAAAACATAAAGTAGGAGGGCATGAACATTTGTAAAAAGAAACAGAAGGGGAGTTATTCCTAAGCATAAAAAATGCATGTCTTCGCATATCGAAAAGTCTCATGTTTCACCATATAGTAAACAAATTGGTTATGTGCGCACATAAGTGAAACTTTATGAGCTTTTTGTTGCACTTTGTTGCTTCCACAACTATTTTTCTGCAGCGTTATTAGCTTGGAATTCGACGCTCTTGGCTTTACAACAAATCTGCATTAGCGCGAACGACTTTGTGTGGGCTGATACATCAAAGAAAACGAAAACAACGAAAACTAATAATAATTATAACTTTTTGGAAAGACGAAATAAATCAGAAAGGTTCATATTGCGGTACGAGTATGTGTGTGTTTTGGAAATATAAATACATATGTGTAACATACATATATGTGGTCATTAGCATTGTGTTTTGGATATCAATAAAAATTAGTGAAAGGAATGATATGAATATATGTATGTATTTATAATTAGTAATGGAAAATATTAATCATTTTAGTTATTACATCAGTAACTTTGTAGTGCTTTCAAATATCCCATAATAAATGCAAAGATTGATCCCTACTTCTTTTTAAAGAAAAACACAAAAACTACAAATTTAAGGGGGAATTTATTCGTAAGAACATTCTATGGCATTTATTTTTTGAAGATTATCTCTTTCACATCGAACTGCGATTACGTAGTAAATGGCGAATGACAGGCGTGATCTTTTGCTCCAAGGTCTGAGTTGAAGCGGGATGGTCCGCATAGACTTTAGACTTTACATATTCCGACAGAAAAAAGTCTAACGGTGTGATATCACACGATTTTGGTGACCAATCGACCGTCGCAAAACGTGTAATTTTATTCTCACCGAAGTGTTCGCTCCAGAAATATATTGATTGATGCAATGTGTGGAAAGTGGCGGTTTTGAAACCAAATGTCGCCGAAACCACGAGCTTTAATTTTAGACGTCAAGTAGTCAGTTATCATGGCGAGATAACGGTCGCCATTGACGATTACGATCTCACCGGCATCATTTTTGAAGAAATATGGCACAATGATTAGTATAATTTTTACGATTAGAAAGTCTGCTCAGTTCATTTGTAAACAATTTGTATACACCAAATATGTTACTGTTATATTTTATACTTAAATTTTTTAAAAACTTTAACTTTTTTTTTGGGAAAGTCTGAAGTCAATTAAATCTAGATAATTGTAAAAAAAACCTTATGTTTAATAAAATTATTTACTTAAAAAAACATTTCGATTAACAAATAATTTTTCTTTGTAATTACAGATGAAAAGAGCAAATTTGCAGTGAAAAACAGAAATAATTAAAACTAAATCCATAC
>NW_024394445.1:0-4711 GCF_016617805.1 Bactrocera tryoni
TGAACTTTACATATTTATGCTAACTAGCCGTTTTTATGTTATTGGAACTTTCATAGAGTTGTCGTATAACCACAACGACAGTGTATTTGGAGCAATTCTATAATCTTAGATTAAGGTGTAGAATCGATTTTTTAGTACATACACATTAAGCAATCGATATCAAGATGCGTAAAAATATGAACTTTACATATTTCTGTTAATTAGCCGTTTTGATATTATTGAAGTTGTCATGGAGTTGTCGTATAGCCATGGCGACAGTTATTTGGAGCAATTTCAAAATTTTAAGTTAAGGTGTAGAATCGATTTTTTGATACATATGTACACATTAAGCAATCGATATCAAGATGCGTAAAAATATGAACTTTATATATTTTTGCTAATTACCCGTTTTGATGTTATTGGAGTTGTCATAGAGTTGTCTTATAGCTATAGCGACAGTGTATTTGGAACAATTTAACAATCTTAAATTAAGGTGTAGAATCGATGTTTTGATACATACACACTAAGCAATCTATATCAAGTTGCGTAAAAATATGAACTTTACATATTTATTCTAACTAGCCGTTTTTATGTTATTGGAACTTTCATAGAGTTGTCGTATAGCCACAACGACAGTGTATTTGGAGCAATTTTATAATATTAGATTAAGGTGTAGAATCGATTTTTTAGTACATACACATTAAGCAATCGATATCAAGAGGCGTAAAAATATGAACTTTACATATTTCTGTTAATTAGCCGTTTTGATATTATTGGAGTTGTCATGGAGTTGTCGTATAGCCATGGCGACAGTTATTTGGAGCAATTTCAAAATTTTAAGTTAAGGTGTAGAATTGATTTTTTGGTACATGCACATTAAGGAATCGATATCTAGTTGCGTAAAAATATGAACTTTACATATTTATGCTCACTAGCCGTTTTGATGTTATTGGAGCTTTCATAGAGTTGTCGCATAGCCATAACGACAGTGTATTTGGAGCAATTTCACAATCTTATATTAAAGTGTAGAACCGATTTTTTAGTACATACACATTAAGCAATCGATATCAAGTTGCGTAAAAATATGAACTTTACATTTTTCTGTTAATTAGCCGTTTTGATGTTATTGGAGTTGTCACGGAGTTGTCGCATAGCCATAGCGACAGTGTATTTGGATTAATTTCACAATCTTATATTAAGGTGTAGAATCGATTTTTTGATACATACACATTAAGCAATCGTTATCAAGTTGCGTAAAAATATGAACTTTACATATTTATGCTAACTTGTCGTTTTGATGTTATTGGAGTTGTTATAGAGTTGTCGTATAGCCATAGCGACCGTGTATTTGGAGCAATTTCATAATCTTTTATTAAGGTGTAGAATCGATTTTTTAGTACATACACATTAATCAATCGACATCAAGATGCGTAAAAACATGAACTTTACGTATTTTTGTTAATTAGCCGTTTTAATGTTATTGGAGTTGTCATGGAGTTGTCGTATAGCCATAGCGACAGTGTATTTGGATCAATTTCACAATCTTATATTAAGGTGTAGAATCAATTCTTTGGTACATATGTACACATTAAGCAATCGATATCAAGATGCGTAAAAATATGAACTTTATATATTTTTGCTAATTACCCGTTTTGATGTTATTGGAGTTGTCATAGAGTTGTCTTATAGCAATAGCGACAGTGTATTTGGAACAATTTAACAATCTTAAATTAAGGTGTAGAATCGATGTTTTGATACACACACACTAAGCAATCTATATCAAGTTGCGTAAAAATATGAACTTTACATATTTATGCTAACTAGCCGTTTTGATGTTATTGGAGTTGTCATAGAGTTGTCCTATAGCCATAGCGACAATGTATTTGGAACAATTGTGCAATCTTAGATTAAGGTGTAGAATTGATTTTTTGGTACATGCACATTAAGGAATCGATATCAAGTTGCGTAAAAATATGAACTTTACATATTTATGCTAACTCGCCGTTTTGATGTTATTGGAGCTTTTATTGAGTTGTCGTATAGCCAAAACGACAGTGCCTTTGGAGCAATTTCACAATCTTATATTAAGGTGTAGAACCGATTTTTTTATACATACACATTAAGCAAGCGATATCAAGTTGCGTAAAAATATAAACTTTACATATTTATGCTATCTCGCCGTTTTGATGTTATTGGAGTTGTCACAGAGTTGTCGTATAGCCAAAACGACAGTGTCTTTGGAGCAATTTCACAATCTTAAGTTAAGGTGTAGAATAGATTCTTTGATACATACACACTTAGCAATCGATATCAAGTTGCGTAAAAATATGAACTATACATACTTATGCTAACTAGCCGTTTTGATGTTATTGGAGTTGTCATAGAGTTGTCCTATAGCCATAGCGACAATGTGTTTGGAAC
Organism: Bactrocera tryoni; assembly: GCF_016617805.1. Classification (NCBI taxonomy): domain Eukaryota; kingdom Metazoa; phylum Arthropoda; class Insecta; order Diptera; family Tephritidae; genus Bactrocera; species Bactrocera tryoni. Next base: position 2,401 of record NW_024394445.1, read on the forward strand.
ATTTTTGCAATCTTAGATTAAGGTGTAGAATTGAATTTCTGGTACATACACATTATGCAATCAATATCAGGTTGCGTAAAAATATGAACTTTACATATTTATGCTATTTAGCCGTTTTGATGTTATTGGAGTTGTCATAGAGTTGTCGTATAGCCATAACGACAGTGACTTTGGAGCAATTTCACAATCTAAAGTTAAGGTGCAGAACCGATTTTTTTATACATACAAATTAAGCAAGCGATATCAAGTTGCGCAAAAATATAAACTTTACATATTTATGCTAACTCGCCGTTTTGATGTTATTGGAGTTGTCACAGAGTTGTCGTATAGCCATAGCGACAGTGTATTTGGAGCAATTTCACAATCTTAAGTTAAGGTGTAGAATAGATTCTTTGATACATACACACTAAGCAATCGATATCAAGTTGCGTAAAAATATGAACTATACATATTTATGCTAACTAGCCGTTTTGATGTTATTGGAGTTGTCATAGAGTTGTCCTATAGCCATAGCGACAATGTGTTTGGAACATTTTTGCAATCTTAGATTAAGGTGTAGAATTGAATTTCTGGTACATACACATTATGCAATCAATATCAGGTTGCGTAAAAATATGAACTTTACATATTTATGCTATTTAGCCGTTTTATGTTATTGGAGCTTTCATAGAGTTGTCGTATAGCCATAACGACAGTGTCTTTGGAGGAATTCCACAATCTTAAGTTAAGGTGTAGAATCGATTTTTTAATACATACACACTAAGCAGTCGATATCAAGTTGCGTAGGAATATGAACTTCACATATTTATGCTAACTAGCCGTTTTGATGTTATTGGAGCTTTCATAGAGTTGTCCTATAGCCATAGCGACAAGGTATTTGGAACAATTTACCAATCCTAAATTAAGGTGCAGAATTGCTTTTTTGGTACGTGCACATTATGCAATCGATATCAAGTTGCGTAAAAATATGAACTTTACATATTTATGCTAATTAGCCTTTTTGAAGTTATGGGAGTTGTCATAGAGTTGTCGTATAGCCATAACGTTAGTGCCTTTGGAGCAATTTTACAATCTTAAGATACGGTGTAGAATCGATTTTTTGATACATACACAATAAGCAATCGTTATCAAGTTGCGTAAAAATATGAACTTTACATATTTTTGTTAATTAGCCGTTTTGATGTTATTGGAGTTGTCATGGAGTTGTCGTATAGCCATAGCGACAGTGTATTTGGATCAATTTCACAATCTTATATTAAGGTGTAGAATCAATTCTTTGGTACATATGTACACATTAAGCAATCGATATCAAGATGCGTAAAAATATGAACTTTACATATTTCTGTTAATTAGCCGTTTTGATATTATTGGAGTTGTCATGGAGTTGTCGTATAGCCATGGCGACAGTTATTTGGAGCAATTTCAAAATTTTAAGTTAAGGTGTAGAATCGATTTTTTGATACATATGTACACATTAAGCAATCGATATCAAGATGCGTAAAAATATGAACTTTATATATTTTTGCTAATTACCCGTTTTGATGTTATTGGAGTTGTCATAGAGTTGTCTTATAGCTATAGCGACAGTGTATTTGGAACAATTTAACAATCTTAAATTAAGGTGTAGAATCGATGTTTTGATACATACACACTAAGCAATCTATATCAAGTTGCGTAAAAATATGAACTTTACATATTTATTCTAACTAGCCGTTTTTATGTTATTGGAACTTTCATAGAGTTGTCGTATAGCCACAACGACAGTGTATTTGGAGCAATTTTATAATATTAGATTAAGGTGTAGAATCGATTTTTTAGTACATACACATTAAGCAATCGATATCAAGAGGCGTAAAAATATGAACTTTACATATTTCTGTTAATTAGCCGTTTTGATATTATTGGAGTTGTCATGGAGTTGTCGTATAGCCATGGCGACAGTTATTTGGAGCAATTTCAAAATTTTAAGTTAAGGTGTAGAATTGATTTTTTGGTACATACACATTAAGGAATCGATATCTAGTTGCGTAAAAATATGAACTTTACATATTTATGCTCACTAGCCGTTTTGATGTTATTGGAGCTTTCATAGAGTTGTCGCATAGCCATAACGACAGTGTATTTGGAGCAATTTCGCAATCTTATATTAAAGTGTAGAACCGATTTTTTAGTACATACACATTAAGCAATCGATATCAAGTTGCGTAAAAATATGGACTTTACATATTTATGCTAACTAGCCATTTTGATGTTATTGGAGTTGTCATAGAGTTGTGCTATAGCAATAGCGACAGTGTATTTGGAACAATTT